>NC_034175.2:70488577-70588577 GCF_002021735.2 Oncorhynchus kisutch | reverse complement strand
CCATGGGAAAGGGGGTGGATGAAGGGAGAGATACCATGGAATAAGGGTGGATGAAGAGGGAGATACCATGGAATAAGGGTGGATGAAGAGGGAGATACCATGGGAAAGGCGGTGGATGAAGAGGGAGATACCATGGAATAAGGGTGGATGAAGAGGGAGATACCATGGAATAAGGGTGGATGAAGAGGGAGATACCATGGGAAAGGGGGTGGATGAAGGGAGAGATACCATGGAATAAGGGTGGATGAAGAGGGAGATACCATGGAATAAGGGTGGATGAAGAGGGAGATACCATGGGAAAGGCGGTGGATAAAGAGGGAGATACCATGGAATAAGGGTGGATGAAGAGGGAGATACCATGGAATAAGGGGTGGATGAAGGGGGAGATACCATGTAATAAGGGTGGATGAAGAGGGAGATACCATGGGAAAGGGGGTGGAAGAAGAGGGAGATACCATGGAATATGGGGTGGAAGAAGAGGGAGATACCATGGGAAAGGGGGTGGATGAAGGGGGAGATACCATGTAATAAGGGTGGATGAAGAGGGAGATACCATGGAATAAGGGGTGGATGAAGGGGGAGATACCATGTAATAAGGGTGGATGAAGAGGGAGATACCATGGAATAAGGGGCGGATGAAGAGGGAGATACCATGGGAAAGGGGGTGGATGAAGGGAGAGATACCATGGAATAAGGGTGGATGAAGAGGGAGATACCATGGAATAAGGGTGGATGAAGAGTGAGATACCATGGGAAAGGCGGTGGATGAAGAGGGAGATACCATGGAATAAGGGTGGATGAAGAGGGAGATACCATGGAATAAGGGTGGATGAAGAGGGAGATACCATGGGAAAGGGGGTGGATGAAGGGAGAGATACCATGGAATAAGGGTGGATGAAGAGGGAGATACCATGGAATAAGGAATGAATGAAGAGGGAGATACCATGGGAAAAGGGGTGGATGAAGAGGGAGATACCATGGAATAAGGGTGGATGAAGAGGGAGATACCATGGGAAAGGGGGTGGATGAAGGGAGAGATACCATGGGAGTACGGGGTGAATGAAGAGGGAGATACACTGTGAAAAGGGGTGGATGAAGAGGGAGATACCATGGAATATGGGGTGGATGAAGAGGGAGATACCATGGAATAAGGGTGGATGAAGAGGGAGATACCATAGGAATAAGGGGTGGATGAAGAGGGAGATGCCATGGAGTACGGGGTGAATAAAGAGGGAGATACCATGGAATATGGGGTGAATGAAGAGGGAGATACCTTGGAATATGGGGTCGATGAAGAGGAAGATACCTTGGAATAAAAAGTGGATGAAGAGAGAGATACCATGGAATAAGGGGTGGATGAAGAGGGAGATACCATGGGAAAAGGGGTTATTGAAGAGTGAGATACCTTGGAATAAGGAATGAATGAAGAGGGAGATACCATGGGAAAAGGGGTGGATGAAGAGGGAGATACCATGGAATATGGGTGATTGAGAGGGAGATATCATGGAATATGGGTGGATTTCGAGGGAGGTACCGTGGAATAATGGGTAGAAGCAGAGGAGGAAGGAGAGCGAGGATAGAACAGCCAGGGCAGATATACAGTAATACTGTAAAATAAAATACATGACCATGTATTATATACATCTCTTGAAAGTGAGAGAAGAGACACTGATTAGAGACATGACAGCTGTGGCCTCTGAGTGGCCCTGTCCTTAAACATGCTAAGGTCCTGTGGGTTGGGAGAGGTGGGAACAGGAATACCCTGGGGGTGGGTGGCATGCATCGTATGATGACGATGTCATGTCTGATGTCTAAGAGAGCTAAGTCACCATCTCAACAACACAGTCACGGACTATAAACAAGACAATCTGATTTGATCCTGGATCTTACACTGGTAAAGGCACAAGCAACACATAGGGTCATATTTTCTTAGCCAAGTGACAGGCTGTTGTGCGTTATGCCATGCCATGCCCTGTCATGCCACTGGCACCTTGCAAACTCCAGACTGGTTCCAGCCGCTTCTGTCCAATAAAGAGAGCCCTCAACAGCAGGATTGTAAATCATAACACCAACCACGCTAGTTTGGTAGGAAGAGCCCCTTCCTGTTAATGGTGTGTTTAATTCTCATGACTTTGCGCTCATTTAACTATCTCATGACTTTGTCCTCATTTAATTAAGTCATGAATTTGTCCTCATTTAATCATCTCATGATTTTGTCCTTATTTAATTATCTCATGACTTTGTCCTCATTTAATTATGTCGATTTGAAGGACTGTTTTTAGTATCCAGAGGTAGTCATACAGAGCTTGCTGGGCAGACTATATTATGAGGCCATGTTGTGTCTTGGGGAGAACAGCAGACTATATCACGAGGCCATGTTGTTTCTTTGGGAGAACAGCAGACTGTATTATGAGGCCATTTTGTTTCCTTGGAAGCCTGAACTGTAAAATTTGAGGTGAACCTGTGGTCATTCAGAGAACAGGTAGTGTTCCAGGTATCTGGAGTCACCAGGAGCAGAGCAGTTCTTACCCTTGTCATCCTCTATCTATCACTCAATCTCATTTTAATTGTACTTTTGAGAAAGGCATTCATGACTGAATACAGTACTTCTCAAAATCTGGGACAAATTCTCAGAAAGAAAAAGTCTAAAGTGACCGTGTCAAGATATAAACATCCATAGGCAGAAAGACACCCGTAACACTAGAAGTGTAATCTTTTGTCTGTTCTCTGAGCTTCTAGCCTCTCAGTCTCTCTTCATGTTCCCTGTTTCAGTCTCTCTCATTCCTGAGCCTTTTTCTCACAACCAGTATCTTTATCTCACCATCTCTTTCTCTTTCAAGGAATCCTTCCATCACCTGACCTTGCCGTGCCAACTTCCAGGGCCACTATGGCAACGTCCCGCCCCCACACAGCCCTAAACCCGCTCCTCCCTCACTGGCACTGACTCTTCAAGGCTTCAACACAGAGAAAATAACCGCAATTAGGGCTGTCGTTGAAGAGAGAGTCAGTTTATGACACATTACACAACAGCGAGGATCGCTGGAGGCGATGGGGAGCTCAGATATGGTCACTTGTGGACAACGAAGGATTTTCACCTAAGCTTGGCTATGTAATTAGTGCCCTAAATACAACTTTGTCACGAACCACCGTGTAATTACACAGTCTAATTATTCCTAACTGTAACAACTCTACTGATCTCAAACCGCAAATAGAGGAGTACAAAAGAAGCAAATTAAATTAGAGATGAGTGCCTTAAAAAAATGTACTAAGTGAGAGAAATGGACAGAGTACTTGGGAAAGGCACATGGGGAGAGGGGAAAAAATAAGTTGAATGAGTTGGCGAATTGTGTGTTTTTCTTCATGGGCTGAACATAATCCTTTTCAGGGACATTTCTGAGGCTTTCAAACTACAATTCCTTTTTTTGCTAGAATGCGTCCATAAACATATGCCACCACAGTTCTATATTGTGATCGTGCATTCAAAACATCCCAATTGTGGGGTTGTGTAATTAAACAAACATTACCCTTTTCTGCATTCGTCATAGTTTCATTTGTGAGTAAATCCACTCGTCCTCTACAGGCCATGTGGGAAGTGAGCGTTTTGTCCAGATGATGAAGTCCTTTGCTGAGTGAACTTTTCTTAGCAACCCAAAACTCTGTTTGAGTGGTAATCGTGAACATGTGATGTGCCTTGAGTGGTTGTAAGCCACAAATTGTGATTGCATTTCATTGTTTTGTCAGCCTGAGCTGAACCCTATCCCATTTGTGGTCAGAGGAGTTTAATGGATTACACAAACTGAAAGACAAACTTACATTGTTCTCCATTCCACAGGAGAAATATAAGTGTTGTTTCTGGTGAAATTTGGGGGTTGAAGGTGACAGGGTTGCATCTAGTGGAGCTGCACTGAAATGGGGTCAGAATAGGGCCTGCAGAATTTGGCTTCAGTTCAAGGCAAACTCTAATCAATGTCTGTGGCAGGCTTAGTTGTTGGATTTGTTTGTGTCAGTTAGTGGCATGACTCAACTTTACTCTAGCTCTCTCAGAGCTGTGAGACAAGACCAAACTGTGTCTGTCTGGGTGTCTGTGTCTAGGAGGAGATCAACTACGGAAGCCTCTGAGAATCAACAGTGACCGCATAACATACCAGTTGACATAACCACATCAGCAGAGCTGAATGTATGGGTACCTGTTGCCTATATGGTATCTCAAGAGCTTACCAAGTCCCATTGTTTCCAACCATGCAGCTATGAAACTTATAATCTAGCATCTACCCTCACAACAAGACCCTATTTTATCTAACATCTGCCCTCACAATGAGGGCCATCATGCACCCCCAAAATCTGAGGGGGCACAAAGTGCGTGATGATGGCTGGGGGGGTTGGTCCTGAAGGGGGCTATGAAACAGCTTTGTCCTGCAATCTAGAGCCATAATCATTATGCTTAATTTGATGTCAAATGATGTACGTTTTTCTGCATATCTAAGCATAACTCTTGAGCTATCTTAATCTTCATTACTGGTGCTTTTTTTTTTTTAAGAAACGAAATATGCTTATCTGCATCTCTGCTAAAATCTGCGTAAAAGATTGAAAGGAATGTGAGTCTTATTCAGTACATGTATTAATTGCTTGCATTAGTAAAGTCTACCAACCTTGCCAGCAGACATGCCAGCTAAGACAGTTAGACAAGCTAGCTCAAATTCATTGACAAACATACCTCCAGTGAGTCATGTTCGTCATCTGAATCTACACTGTGTGTGTCACTCTACACACCAACGATGGTGGATACTCTGTGAAGATAGTTGACTCAGGCCATGGTCAGCTCAAGTCTACTTAACCCTTGTGTAGTCTTAACAATCTGTATACTCCTCTTGTCCTAAGGGTAAAAAGTGACCCGCCTTCACTAAACCCCTAAAATAAAGCAGCTTGATTGAATTTTAAACCCAAAATCTATTTTGCATGAGAAACAACCTGTCATTCATCACAAACTTTGTGAATATCTTGGTTTTCCCTCTTCACATTGCAGAAAGACTGCATTTAATCAGTGGGCAACTCTCGTTTTTATTACAAAACACCCCTCATAGATTCAGGTATTGCTTTCTAGTCATAGAGGTTTATTATTATTATTATTATTAATGGTATTGCTAAAGGGACTGCATAGATGTAAACATACATTTTCTATCAAGAGATAGCACTTGTATAACCTAAGAAAGTAGCAGAAATGTGCAGAAAGTAGCTTTGAATGCATTTTATTGAAGAGAAACAATAACAGACTTGAACTTTTTTGGCCACATACTAATATATTCTTATATACTGTACAATGAGGAATTAAACTACAGTCTTGTCCAATTTTTTTAACCATTGCCCTGACCCACAAGGTGTATAAACAACAAGAATAAATAAGAATAAAAAAAGATAATAAATTAAAAACTAAAACGTGAAGAACACAAATCAATCAACTCTAATTAGCACATGGAGGACAGTATGCAAGTGTCATGCCCTGACCTTAGAGATCTTTTTATGTCTCTATTTGGGTTGGTCAGGGTGTGATTTGGGTGGGCATTCTATGTTCTTTATTCCTATGTTTTGGGGTTCTATGTTTTGTCTGGGTGTGGTTCTCAATCAGGGACAGCTGTCTATCGTTGTCTCTGATTGGGAATCATACTTAGGCATCCTGTTTTGCCACTTTAGGTTGTGGGATGTTGTTTTTTGTTAGCTCTGTGTAGCCTTCAGAAAGTGATGTTCGTTGTTCTTTTGTTGTTTTGTTTGATCTTCAGATTAAATAAAGTATCATGAACATGTACCACGCTGCGCCTTGGTCCACTTCTTCCGACGAGTGTTACAGCAAGTCTGTGCATGGACTTGCAGATGTATTTCTCACATGTGCAGCACATAGTATTTTTTTACAGTCCTTCTTTGGGGGGTAGAATCACTAAATAGTATCAGTGTCACAGAAAACAATCACATAAATCAATGATATTACAGCAATACATAATAAAATTAACAGTGAAAATCACTTACATTACAGATATGAAAATAAAAATGTACCTCTGAATGGATGTACCTCTGAATGGATGTACCTCTGAATGGATGTACCTCTGAATGGATGTACCTCTGAATGGATGTACCTCTGAATGGATGTACCTCTGAATGGATGTACCTCTGAATGGATGTACCTCTGAATGGATGTACCTCTGAATGGATGTACCTCTGAATGGATGTACCTCTGAATGGATGTACCTCTGAATGGATGTACCTCTGAATGGATCATCATGGAAATTGCAGAGCGTCAAATTCAAATGACAAAAATCGTAATATTACACATTCATGAAAATACAAGTGTCACACATCATTTAAAAGCTTAAATTCTTGTTAATCCAGCCACTTTGTCAGATTTCAAAAAGGCTTTACGGTGAAAGCACACCATGCGAATATCTGAGAACAGCGCCCCGCACACAAAAGCATTATATACATTTCCAACCAAGCAGAGCCGTCAGGAAAGTCAGAAATAGCAATAAAGTTAATCACTTACCTTTGAAGATCGTCATCTGGTTGCAATCACAAGGATCCCAGCTACATTACCAATGGATATTTTGTTCGATAAAGTCCTTCTTTATATCCCCAAAATGTCAGTTTCATTGGCCCGCTTGATTCAGTAATCCACCGTTTCCCTCGTTCAAAATGCATACAAATGAATCCCGTAGGTTACCAATAAACTTCTTCCAAACAAGTCTAACAACGTTCCTAATCAATCCTCAGGTACCCTAATATGTAAATAAACAATCAAATTTAAGACTGAGAATAGTATTGCCATTACTGGAGATAAATAACGAAGTGCTCGCCCTCACCAGAAAGCGCTACAAACACTACAGCCAAAATGGGAGCCACTTACAAAAACTACAAATTCTAGCTCATTTTTCAAAAAACAAGCCTGAAACTCTTCCTAAAGACTGTTGACATCTAGTGGAGGCCTCGGAAATGCAATCTGGGAGGAATTGCTTTTATATTCCCCTTGACAGCCACAGAAATCAGGGATGAGCTGATTTTTTTATATTTTGGCTGGATTGTCCTAGTGTTTTCACCTGCCATATTAGTTCTGTTACACTCACAGACATTATTTTAACAGTTTTGGAAACGTTAGCGTTTTCTATCCAATACTACCAATTATATGCATATCCTAGCTTCTCAGCCTGAGTAACAGGCAGTTTACTTTGGGCACCTCATTCATCCAAACTACCAAATACTGCCCCCTAGCCCGAATAAGTTTAAAACATAGTGACGGGTAATTTTTTACCCTTAAAGACAACACAAGGGTTAAGGGGGTTGCTCCCCCATAGACACCAATGCGATATTAGCTGAGTCTGCTCTAATTAGCTCATTGAGTTCCGTTGACAAAATGAGGTAGTCAGAGTTCTCTCTTCCTATTCCATCTCTGCTCTACACACTCCTCTACTGACAGGTAGGAACCACTTACTAGGGAGAATAAGTGAGGTAAAGTGGGGTACTCTTTGCCTGGTCCAGTCAGTGTCCCCCCTCAATGTACAGCTGACAGACATTTTCTTTAAATACATTTGATAAAACATGGACTTAAAAATGAAGTTCAGTAATTCATTATTTTAATTTCATTGACCAGTTCTGACCTTAGTTCCTTTGTTTTGTCTTATGTTTTAGTATGGTCAGGGCGTGAGTTGGGTGGGTTGTCTATGTTAGTTTGTCTATGATTATCTATTTCTGTGTTTGGCCTGGTATGGTTCTCAATCAGAGGCAGCTGTCAATCGTTGTCCCTGATTGAGAACCATATTTAGGTAGCCTGTTTTCCATTGTGTTTTGGTGGGTGGTTGTTTCCAGTCTTTGTGTGTCGACACCAGACACAACTGTTCCGGTTGTTTCTTTGTTGTTTTGTCACTCAGTGTTCAGTTTACTTTATTAAAAAGATGAACACGTACAACGCTGCGCTTTGGTCCTCACCTTCTTCCCACAACAGCCGTTACTAGTTCTTCGTTTAATTAAATTATTTTAATCTGATGGGGCATGTGCACCTGACATGACGCCTCTAGTCACAACAAGACCCTATTTTATTTACCATCTACCCTCACATCAATTCCCCATTTTATTTAGCATCTACCCTCACGTCAATACCCCATTTTATTTAGCATCTACCCTCACAACAAGACCCCTATTCTATCTAGCATCTACCCTCACAACAAGACCCCATTTTATCTAGCATCTACCCTCACAACAAGACCCCATTTTATTTAGCATCTACCCTCACATCAATACCCCATTTTATTTAGCATCTAGCCTCACAGGACCCCAATTATCTAGCATCTACCCTCACAGGACCCCAATTATCTAGCATCTACCCTCACATCAATACCCCATGTTATTTAGCATCTACCCTCACAGGATCCCAATTACCTAAGCATCTACCCTCACAGGATCCCAATTATTTAGCATCTACCCTCACAACAAGACCCCATTTCATTTAGCATCTAGCCTCACAGGACCCCAATTATCTAGCATCTACCCTTACATCAAAACCCAATTTTATCTAGCATCTACCCTCACATCAAAACCCCATTTTATTTAGCATCTACCCTCACATCAAAACCCCATTTTATCTAGCATCTACCCTCACATCAAAACCCCATTTTATTTAGCATCTACCCTCACATCAAAACCCCATTTCATTTAGCATCTAGCCTCACAGGACCCCAATTATCTAGCATCTACCCTTACATCAAAACCCCATTTTATCTAGCATCTACCCTCACATCAAAACCCCATTTTATTTAGCATGTACCCTCCCATCAATACCCCATTTTATCTAGCATCTACCCTCACAACAAGACCCCATTTCATTTAGCATCTAGCCTCACAGAACCCCAATTATCTAGCATCTACCCTCACAACAAGACCCCATTTATCTAGGATCTACCCTCACAATAAGCTGCCATTTTCTTCAGTGAGGGAAAACCCACATAAGGCCACAGCAGGAGCGTCCAAACATCTGATTCTGATTAGATCAGAGGAACAGCATGAACACTGATGGCCACATGGGCACAGTGAAACAGGGGAGAGCCCAGAGTGATCGCATACAACAATTACACAGAGCTAAATCCCCCAAAGTTCACTTTTTGTAGGGGTGAAACCCAGACACTTGGCAATGCATGTGGAGGATGGTGTCCAACACGCGACTCAGCCTGGCCAGCTCACTCCAGTAATCCTGCACGGGCCGAAGCAATGACTGGTCTCACACTGTGGCTTTAATCAAAGCCACGTGGAGGCGGCAGACAGACACACATACACAACCCTCGTGATTGGCCCTCTGGGCCGCCATGACCACATCTCCCAAGCTGCGTTTTCAGGCCTTGATGGCTCTAGTTGACGTGGTGTGAATTCTTGGTGTAATCATCAGCACCCTCTCACTTCTCTATTTAATTGAAGGCGACAATGATGATGTAGCAGATGAGGCTAAATGTTTTTTCCCCTTATGGAATGGGTTCTGTCTCCCAAAGAAGATGGAAGGGATCTGGACATAATACCATAGAAGCATTATTCTGCTAATATAATAATGTGCATCTTTTATTGTCATTCTGAGCTGATACAGAAGCCTATCAGCATTTTGGCTGGTGGTTATTTTTTATTTTTATCTAGGCAAGTCAGTTAAGAACACATTGTTATTTACAATGACAGCCGACCCTGGTAAAACCTGGTTGACGCTGGACCAATTGTTTGCCACCCTATGGGACTCCCGATCACAGCCAGTTGTGATACAGCCCGGGATCAAACCACACCTCCAACACAGTGCCTTAGAATGCAGTGCCACTCGGGAGATGGGTCTACCTTGATAAACATGACAGAGTGGTCATACCTTCCTGTTTCCCGTATACAACAGGAGTTCCCTGATTCTGGTGCAGAATACACAGGGTTTCTCCCTTCTAAAAAAAGCTGTGTCTAGTAAAACTTGAATGCCTAGTGCCAGGTCTCTCTCCATTCAGAGACATCAGTACCAAGCCCATATCAAGCCCGTCTGTCAGTATGGACATGCAATTAGTGTTGTACTTAAGTTAAAAAAAGTTTAAAGTACTACTTAAAAGTCGTTTTTTGTGCTTTTTGTACTTCACTTTACTATTTATATTTTTGACAACTTTTACTTTTAATTCACTACATTCCTAAAGAAAATAACATTCTCGTTACATTTTTTATGCTTAACGGGTCAGGATAATGGTCCATTCACAAACTTATCAAGAGAACATCCCTGGTCATCCCTACTGCCTCTGATCTGGCAGTCTCACTAAACACAAATGCTTTGTTTGTAAATTATTTCTGAGTGTTGGAGTGTGACCCTGGTTATCCTTAAACAAAGAAGATAATTGTGCCTTCTGGTTTGCTTAATTTAAGCAATTTTAAAGGATTTATAATTTTACTTTTTCAATTACATTTACTTTTGATACTTACCAAATACTTTTAGACTGTTACTCAAGTAGTATTTTGCTGAGTGACTTTCACTTTTACTTGAGTCATTTTCTATCAATGTATCTTTACTTTTACAGTATGACAATAGGGTACTTTTTTCACCACTGCAATTCGCCATGTGCTGGCTCCAAACATTTATCTGTGAACACATACAGTCACTGTCCTATTACCAATGGCAGTTAGAATACGTCATATCTGACACACAAACAGTACTATGGTGAAGTTTACACAGGTCAGATAAATCCTATCCAATTATGGTCTCTATCAAACGACTGAGGCTGCCGTCTGGCAAAATCTCCAGTCTATTTGCATAAATAGACAGAGTTGAGACAGAGTTCATCAGTGACACACGGGATGAAAAGGGTGTTGCTATTACTGGACATTTATACTGTACTGTATTATTATCTACCTCATTGGGGATGTATTGAGTGGATGTATTGAGTGGATGTGTTGAGGGGATGTATTGAGTGGATGTGTTGAGTGGATGTGTTGAGTGGATGTGTTGAGTGGATGTGTTGAGTGGATGTATTGAGTGGATGTGTTGAGGGGATGTGTTGAGTGGATGTGTTGAGTGGATGTGTTGAGGGGATGTATTGAGTGGATGTATTGAGGGGATGTGTTGAGTGGATGTGTTGAGTGGATGTATTGAGTGGATGTATTGAGGGGATGTATTGAGGGGATGTATTGAGTGCCAGGTCTCTGTGCATCTCATGCTTCTAAGAACAGACACAGTCACTGTTCTATTACCAATGACAGTTATGGATAGGTGATGTCTGACACACAAACATATACTATGTTGAAGTTTGAACAAGTTCAACTGAACCTACCTAATTCGGTTCACCCCATTGACAAACGTTGGTGAGCAGGCAAGAGGTGAGGTTAGGAGGTGAGGTCTTTGCCAGATCCCCAAGGGCAGCGTATATCAGCGCCACACACACACACACACACACACACACACACACAAACGCACAAAAACTGATTGCTGTAATCACCTTTCTATTTCACTTCAGATATCATAAAATGTGAAATGGTGGACACAGCGATCAGGCTGGTTCCACCAGGCTAGGTTATGCCCTGGACAATGATATGCATCAAAGTAGTAGAAAATAAGCAGCAAATAATGTCACTTTATGTCTTGAATACAAAAAATGATGTTTGTGCAAATTAAATACAACACATTATTGAGTACTACTCTCCATATTTTTAAGCAAAGTGTTGGCTGCATCGTGTTATGGGTATGCTTGTAATCATTAAAGACTGGGAAGTTTTTCAGGACAAAAAAACATATGGAATGGAGCTAAGGATGGTCAAAATCCTAGAGGAAAACCAGTCTGCTTTCCACCAGACACCCTGGGAGATTAATTTACCTTTCAGCAGGATAATTACCTAAAACACAAGGCCAAATCTTCACTGGAGTTGCTTACCAAGAAGACAGTGAATGTTCCTGAGTGGCCAAGGTACAAAAAAAAATAAAAATCTATGGCAAGACTTGAAAATTGTTGATCAACAACCAATGTTGACAGAGTTTTAAGATTATTTGTTTTAAATAATGGACAAATATTGTACAATCCAATTGATCAGGTATTGACTCAGGGGTGTGAATACTTTCAGTACCAGTCAAACATTTGGACACACCTACTCATTCAAGGGTTTGTCTTTATTTGACTATTTTCTACATTGTTGAATAATAGTGAAGACATCATCACAACTATGAAATGACACATTTGGAATTATGTATTAGCTAAAAGTTTTAAACAAATGAATATATATTTTATATTTGAGATTCTTCAAAGTATCCTCCCTTTGCCTTGATGACAGCTTTGCACAGTGTCTCCCGACCCCTCCCGTCTCAGCCTCCGGTATCTATGCTACAATAGTTTATGTGTTGGGGGGGGGGGGGTAGGGTCAGTCTGTTAAAGCTGGTGTAATTATCCTGTCTTATCCGGTGTCCTGTGTGAATTTAAGTATGCTCCCTCTAATTATTTCTCTCTCCCTCTCCTCTCGGAGGACCAAGCCTGCCTGGCCTGATGACTCCTTGATGTCCCCAGTCCACCTGATTGTACTGCTGCTCCAGTTTCAACTGTTCTGCTTGCTTCTATGGAACCCTGAACTGCTGTTTTTGACTGTCTCTCTCTAACGCACCTGCTGTCTTGAACTCTGAATGCTCGGCTATGAAAAGACAACTTTACTCCTGAGGTGCTGACCTGTTGCACCCTCTACAACCACTGTGATTATTATTATCTGACCCTGCAGGTCATCTATGCATATTTGAACATCTTGGACATATACTGTTATAATCTCCACCCTGCACAGCCAGAAAAGGACTGGCCACCCCTCAGAGCCTGGTTCGTCTCTAGGTTTCTTCCTAGGTTCCTGCCTTTCTAGGGAGTTTTTCCTAGCCTTGGTGTTTCTACATCTGCATTGCTTGCTGTTTGGGGTTTTAGGCTGGGTTTCTGTATAGCACTTTGTGACATTGGCTAGCTAGCTAGCTAACGCAAGTTATGCTAGTGATTTTAGTGATAATGATTATCAAAATATACATAACTAGCTACATAACCATCAGTCTATGGTCTAGCTACCGGTATACTCACCACCACTGGGGAACAACGAACTCCAACCACCTATTCCCGCATTACAGGGTCCTTCAGCAGGGCATTGAAACCATAGTTGCTGGCGGTGCATCCTGCTGGAAGCATGCATCAGTACATATAGCGTTTTTCAGTCTCAAAAGGCTGTGATCCTTTGAATGCGTTAGGTGCTGTGAAACAACATCGCCGCATTCAACGAAGGGAAGTGAAGTGGGCGGAGGGGGGAGATTTGCAGGTGGAGCTTGGCAAAAGGGGGCATGATTTGTTGACATAATTGTAATCCAACCCCACCGTCAAATACTCATTGAGGCGCACTGAGTTTCCAAACATTTTAGATGAGACTGACTTTATGACCAAAGTTATCCTATTTACACTTCGTAGTCAATTTTGACACTAGAATACATGTTTCTGACTTATATCGAGGCCACCGGCCGTTTTCCAAGGTATTAGTTCGTTTTTAGGGGTAGTCGCCCTTTAAGAGACCGTGCTTGAACAGCCAGGAAACGGTAATCTTGCAGATCTGGTTTTCTCCTTTATCTGTCTGAAAGTGTTTGACTGTTGGTGCTTGATTGAGAGCCTCTCATGCCCTTAAACGGAGCCATATATCTGTCTCTGCAAAAAGAGCTGCAGGAAAACTATCTGGTGTCTGTGCTTAAACTCAGGGAAATGAGGTCTGATCATTCTGCAGCGAGAGCACGTCTATTTGTTTGGTTTGTAAGAATCAGACAAGGGGGAGGGGGCACCCGGGTGTTTTCTGCCTCCAGGCCAGGAGTAAGAGCACTAATTGTTTGATGCTCTCTTGGATTTCAGAATGAAAAGTGATTCATCTCCATTAGTTTGAATCCTTGTATGTGAGATCTCATTCATGTGTGTCATGTACTTTATTGAACAGATTTGAAGATATATACAAGTATTGATAGAAATTGAAGTGACAATGTAAAGCCATGTAAATGGTGTTGGGCCGCCACATGCAGGGATCCTGTTCATGCTATAGCAATGAGTCTATCAGCTCTGGTTTTGATCTATAGCTGAAGATGTTCTGCCTGGAACGGGTTAACTGACACTGTTTCCTAATGGTTAATATTAAAATGCATCTTGAGTCTGGATCAGAACAGTCTAGTTTAATAGTACAACTAAAATAGTTCTAAATGCAATGAATTGTAGGCATGTCTGTGTCACGCCTTGGTCTTAGTATTTTGTGTTTTCTTTAATTATTTGTTCAGGCCAGGGTGTGACATGGGTTATTGTGTTGTCGTATTGGGGGGTTTTGTAGGCATTGGGATTGTGGTTGATTAGGGGTGTGTCGAGTGTAGGCTTGGCTGCCTGAGGCGGTTCTCGATCAGGGTCAGGTGCTTCTCGTTGCCTCTGATTGGGAACCGTATTTAGGTAGCCTGAGTTCGCTTTGTATTTCGTGGGTGATTGTTCCTGTCTCTGTGTAGTGTTCACCAGATAGGCTGTAATAAGTTTCACGTTCCGTTTGTTGTTTTTGTATTTATAAGTTATTTCATGTATCGCCGTTTTCTTCATTAAAGATCATGATTAACCACCACGCTGCATTTCGGTCCGACTCTCTTTCGACAAACGAAGAACGCCGTTACAGTCTGAGAATGCACACACCATAATATACAGCCGGCAAGGGGACTTCCCCACACAACTCTAACACCTTGTTCTCATACCAAAAATAGGTTCAGTATATTCTCCAGGTGATACACACCACTGTAAGTGCACAAAACATATTGACCTGCAACCCCTTTTGCCCCACAGAACATCCTCAATTAGTCAGGGTATGGACTCTACAAGGTGTCATGTTGACTCTAATGCTTCCACAGTTGTGTCAAGTTGGCCACATGTCGTTTGGGTGGTTCTTGATACACATGGGAAACTGTTGAGCATGAATGTTCTTGCAGTTCTTAACACACAGCGACCAGTGCACCCGGCACCTATTACCATACCAGGTTCAAAGGTACTTAAATATTTTGTCTTGCCCATTCACCCTCTGAATGACACATGTACACAATCCATGTCTCCGTTGTCTCAAGGCTTTCAAATCCTTCTTCAGAAATAATTTTTAATATATATTTTTTATTTCACCTTTATTTAACCAGGGAGGCCAGTTGAGAACAAGTTCTCACATACAACATAGCCTTCAATACAGTTCCCAAGGTTACAGTCATAGCAACATAGCATGTGCATCATAGCAACATAGATAAGAATACATGTATTTCCATGTCAGAATATAGGAAATGCAGGGTCATTTGGTTAATAATAGGTCAATCATAAGGACATCTGTGGAATAGCCTTTCAATTCAAGTAGTAATTCCATAGTACAATTCATTCCCACTGCCACTCCCACTGCCACTCCCCTGCCACTCCCCTGCCACTCTGCTGACACCCCCCTGCTACTCCCCCTGCCACTCCCACTGCCACTCCCCTGCCACTCCCACTGCAACTCCCACTGCCACTCCCAGTGCCACTCCCCTGCCACTCCCACTGCAACTCCCCTGACACTCCACTGCCACTGCCACTCCCACTGCCACTCCCCTGCCACTCCCCTGACAGCCCACTGCCACTCCCACCGCCACTGTCACTCCCCTGACACTCCACTGCCAATCCCCTGCCACTCCCCTGCCACTTCCCTGCCACTCTCCTTCCACTCCCACTGCCACTCCCCTGCCACTCCCACTGCAACTCCCACTGCCACTCCCAGTGCCACTCCCCTGCCACTCCCACTGCAACTCCCCTGACACTCCACTGCCACTGCCACTCCCACTGCCACTCCCCTGCCACTCCCCTGACAGCCCACTGCCACTCCCACCGCCACTGTCACTCCCCTGACACTCCACTGCCAATCCCCTGCCACTCCCCTGCCACTTCCCTGCCACTCTCCTTCCACTCCCCTGACACCCCTCCATCTCTGCTCTCCCTTCCACTCCCCTTCCACTCCCGTGACACCCCACTGCCACTCCCCTGCCACTCCACTTCCACTCCCCTGACACCCCACTGCCACTCCCCTTCCACTCCCGTGACACCCCACTACCACTCCCCTGACACCCCACTGCCACTCCCCTTCCACTCCCCTGACACCCCACTGCCACTCCCCTGCCACTCCCCTTCCACTCCCCTGACACCCCACTACCACTCCCCTTCCACTCCCCTGCCACTCCCCTGCCACTCCCCTTCCACTCCCCTGACACACCACTACCACTACCCTTCCACTCCCCTGACACCCCACTGCCACTCCCCTGACACTCCCCTGACACTCTGCTGACACCCCACTGGCACCCCACTACCACTCCGCTTCCACTCCCCTGCCACTCCCCTTCCACTCCCCTGACACCCCACTGCCACTCCCCTTCCACTCCCCTGAAACCCCTCCATCTCTGCTCTCCCTTCCATTATTTTCTACACTAATAACCCTCTTGTTATATCATAGCCTTGCCAGGGAGAAATGACAAGCCTTACATTTCTCTATTGGAGATATAACTTAACCAATGTTCCCAACATACAGTAAGTTCTCGCCCCACCACATTTTTCAATATGTGATTTCATCCAAATTGGAAAATTGAATTATATGATTGATCATCGCTGAGTTTTAATGTCCTTGACTGTTAGTCACCCCATCAATTTCATTATGCAACTGTCAGAAATATCGCAGCACTACCCAGAAATATTGTATGTTCGTCAAGCTTCTCAAAAATGTATTATTATATATCTGTCAAGTTCTCACTAGCACTAAACTGTTGTTTTGTTGAGATACAAAATGGAGAGAGTATCTGTTTTGTTCCAGTTGACGCATTTCTCTCCCGGAGTACACTACTCAAACCCCAAAATGGATTTTAAAAGTTAAAAAGTCTCTATTCCTCTCCTACTCTTGATTAAAATGTGCTGTATCTTCTAAGGGGAGTAGGTATTTTGTTTTGCTATGTCCCAACAGTGGGCCATTCAGCAGAAATGACATTGTTGTGAATCTCTGCTTCCTCCTTTATAATTTCAATAAATCCTCTCAGAACAGATTTAACAAAGCGATCACTTTGTGGTTGAGTTTTTCTGTTACCATCATTTTTATCAGTTGTTTTAACTGTCCCTAAAGCTAATCTTAACCCTAACACTAATCTTAACCCTAACACTAATCTTAACCCTAACCCTAACACTAATCTTAACCCTAACACTAATCTTAACCCTAGCCCTAATCCTGACGCTAAACTTAACCCTAACACTAATCTTAACCCTACCACTAATCTTAACCCTAACACTAATCTTATACCTAAAGCTAATCTTAACCCTAACCCTAATCTTAACCCTAACCCTAATCTTAAACCTAACACTAATCTTAACTCTAATCTTAACCCTAAAGCTAATCTTAACCCTAATCTATACCCTAACACTAATCTTAACCCTAACACTAATCTTAACCCTAATACTAATCTTAACCCTAACCTTAATCTTAACCCTAACGCTAATCTTAACCCTAAGCCTAATCTTAACCCTAACACTAATCTTAACCCTAACACTAATCTTAACCCTAACACTAATCTTAACCCTAACCCTAATCTTAACCTTAACCCTAATCTTAACCCTAACGCTAATCTTAACCCTAACGCTAATCTTAACCTTAACACTAATCTTAACCCTAAAGCTAATCTTAACCCTAACACTAACCTTAACCCTAACACTAATCTTAACCCTAACCCTAATCTTAACCCTAACCCTAACCCTAAACTAATCTTAACCCTAACACTAATCTTAACACTAACGCTAATCTTAACCCTAACGCTAATCTTAACCCTAACACTAATCTTAACCCTAACACTAATCTTAACCCTAACACTAATCTTAACCCTAAAGCTAATCTTAACCCTAAAGCTAATCTTAACCCTACAGCTAATCTTAACCCTAACGCTAATTTTAACCCTAACACTAATCTTAACCCTAACACTAATCTTAACCCTAAAGCTAATCTTAACCCTAATCTTAACCCTAAAGCTAATCTTAACCCTAATCTTTAGCCTAACACTAATCTTAACCCTAACACTAACCTTAACCCTAAAGCTAATCTTAACCCTAACCCTAATCCTAACGCTAATCTTAACCCTAACACTAATCTTAACCCTAACACTAATCTTAACCCTAACCCTAATCTTAACCCTAACGCTAATCTTAACCCTAACGCTAATCTTAACCTTAACACTAATCTTAACCCTAAAGCTAATCTTAACCCTAATGCTAATCTTAACCCTAACGCTAATCTTAACCCTAACGCTAATCTTAACCCTAACACTAATCTTAACCCTAACACTAATCTTAACCCTAACACTAATCTTAACCCTAAAGCTAATCTTAACCCTAACGCTAATCTTAACCCTAACACTAATCTTAACCCTAACACTAATCTTAACCCTAACTCTAATCTTAACCCTAAAGCTAATCTTAACCCTAATGCTAATCTTAAGCCTAACACTAATCTTAACACGAACGCTAATCTTAACACTAACGCTAAACTTAACCCTAACACTAATCTTAACCCTAACACCAATCTTAACCCTAACACTAATCTTAACCCTAAAGCTAATCTTAAACCTAAAGCTAATCTTAACCCTACAGCTAATCTTAACCCTAACGCTAATTTTAACCCTAACTCTAATCTTAACCCTAACACTAATCTTAACCCTAAAGCTAATCTTAACCCTAACACTAATCTTAACCCTAACACTAATCTTAACCCTAGCCCTAATCCTGACGCTAAACTTAACCCTAACACTAATCTTAATCCTACCACTAATCTTAACCCTAACACTAATCTTAACCCTAAAGCTAATCTTAACCCTAACCCTAACCCTAACGCTAATTTTAACCCTAACACTAATCTTAACCCTAACACTAATCTTAACCCTAAAGCTAATCTTAACCCTAATCTTAACCCTAAAGCTAATCTTAACCCTAAAGCTAATCTTAACCCTAATCTATACCCTAACACTAATCTTAACCCTAAAGCTAATCTTAACCCTAACCCTAATCCTAACGCTAATCTTAACCCTAACACTAATCTTAACCCTAACACTAATCTTAACCCTAACCCTAATCTTAACCCTAACGCTAATCTTAACCCTAACGCTAATCTTAACCCTAAGCCTAATCTTAACCCTAACACTAATCTTAACCCTAACACTAATCTTAACCCTAACACTAATCTTAACCCTAACCCTAATCTTAACCCTAATCTTAACCCTAACGCTAATCTTAACCCTAACGCTAATCTTAACCTTAACACTAATCTTAACCCTAACCCTAATCTTAACCCTAACCCTAACCCTAAACTAATCTTAACCCTAACACTAATCTTAACCCTAACGCTAATCTTAACCCTAACGCTAATCTTAACCCTAACACTAATCTTAACCCTAACACTAATCTTAACCCTAACACTAATCTTAACCCTAACACTAATCTTAACCCTAAAGCTAATCTTAACCCTAAAGCTAATCTTAACCCTACAGCTAATCTTAACCCTAACGCTAATTTTAACCCTAACACTAATCTTAACCCTAACACTAATCTTAACCCTAAAGCTAATCTTAACCCTAATCTTAACCCTAAAGCTAATCTTAACCCTAATCTTTAGCCTAACGCTAATCTTAACACTAATCTTAACCCTAAAGCTAATCTTAACCCTAATGCTAATCTTAACCCTAACGCTAATCTTAACCCTAAAACTAATCTTAACACTAATCTTAACCCTAAAGCTAATCTTAACCCTAACACTAATCTTAACCCTAACCCTAATCTTAACCCTAACCCTAACCCTAACCCTAAACTAATCTTAACCCTAACACTAATCTTAACCCTAACGCTAATCTTAACCCTAATGCTAATCTTAACCCTAACACTAATCTTAACCCTAACACTAATCTTAACCCTAACTCTAATCTTAACCCTAAAGCTAATCTTAACCCTAATGCTAATCTTAAGCCTAACACTAATCTTAACACGAACGCTAATCTTAACACTAACGCTAAACTTAACCCTAACACTAATCTTAACCCTAACACCAATCTTAACCCTAACACTAATCTTAACCCTAAAGCTAATCTTAAACCTAAAGCTAATGTTAACCCTACAGCTAATCTTAACCCTAACACTAATCTTAATCCTACCACTAATCTTAACCCTAACACTAATCTTAACCCTAAAGCTAATCTTAACCCTAACCCTAACCCTAACGCTAATTTAACCCTAACACTAATCTTAACCCTAACACTAATCTTAACCCTAAAGCTAATCTTAACCCTAATCTTAACCCTAAAGCTAATCTTAACCCTAATCTTTAGCCTAACACTAATCTTAACCCTAACACTAATCTTAACCCTAAAGCTAATCTTAACCCTAACCCTAATCCTAACGCTAATCTTAACCCTAACACTAATCTTAACCCTAACACTAATCTTAACCCTAACCCTAATCTTAACCCTAAAGCTAATCTTAACCCTAACACTAATCTTAACCCTAACCCTAATCTTAACCTTAACCCTAATCTTAACCCTAACGCTAATCTTAACCCTAACGCTAATCTTAACCTTAACACTAATCTTAACCCTAAAGCTAATCTTAACCCTAACACTAATCTTAACCCTAACACTAATCTTAACCCTAACCCTAATCTTAACCCTAATCTTAACCCTAACGCTAATCTTAACCCTAACGCTAATCTTAACCTTAACACTAATCTTAACCCTAACCCTAATCTTAACCCTAACCCTAACCCTAAACTAATCTTAACCCTAACACTAATCTTAACCCTAACGCTAATCTTAACCCTAACGCTAATCTTAACCCTAACACTAATCTTAACCCTAACACTAATCTTAACCCTAACACTAATCTTAACCCTAACACTAATCTTAACCCTAAAGCTAATCTTAACCCTAAAGCTAATCTTAACCCTACAGCTAATCTTAACCCTAACGCTAATTTTAACCCTAACACTAATCTTAACCCTAACACTAATCTTAACCCTAAAGCTAATCTTAACCCTAATCTTAACCCTAAAGCTAATCTTAACCCTAATCTTTAGCCTAACGCTAATCTTAACACTAATCTTAACCCTAAAGCTAATCTTAACCCTAATGCTAATCTTAACCCTAACGCTAATCTTAACCCTAAAACTAATCTTAACACTAATCTTAACCCTAAAGCTAATCTTAACCCTAACACTAATCTTAACCCTAACCCTAATCTTAACCCTAACCCTAACCCTAACCCTAAACTAATCTTAACCCTAACACTAATCTTAACCCTAACGCTAATCTTAACCCTAATGCTAATCTTAACCCTAACACTAATCTTAACCCTAACACTAATCTTAACCCTAACTCTAATCTTAACCCTAAAGCTAATCTTAACCCTAATGCTAATCTTAAGCCTAACACTAATCTTAACACGAACGCTAATCTTAACACTAACGCTAAACTTAACCCTAACACTAATCTTAACCCTAACACCAATCTTAACCCTAACACTAATCTTAACCCTAAAGCTAATCTTAAACCTAAAGCTAATGTTAACCCTACAGCTAATCTTAACCCTAACGCTAATTTTAACCCTAACACTAATCTTAACCCTAACACTAATCTTAACCCTAAAGCTAATCTTAACCCTAACACTAATCTTAACCCTAACACTAATCTTAACCCTAGCCCTAATCCTGACGCTAAACTTAACCCTAACACTAATCTTAATCCTACCACTAATCTTAACCCTAACACTAATCTTAACCCTAAAGCTAATCTTAACCCTAACCCTAACCCTAACGCTAATTTTAACCCTAACACTAATCTTAACCCTAACACTAATCTTAACCCTAAAGCTAATCTTAACCCTAATCTTAACCCTAAAGCTAATCTTAACCCTAATCTTTAGCCTAACACTAATCTTAACCCTAACACTAATCTTAACCCTAAAGCTAATCTTAACCCTAACCCTAATCCTAACGCTAATCTTAACCCTAACACTAATCTTAACCCTAACACTAATCTTAACCCTAACCCTAATCTTAACCCTAAAGCTAATCTTAACCCTAACACTAATCTTAACCCTAACCCTAATCTTAACCTTAACCCTAATCTTAACCCTAACGCTAATCTTAACCCTAACGCTAATCTTAACCTTAACACTAATCTTAACCCTAAAGCTAATCTTAACCCTAACACTAATCTTAACCCTAACACTAATCTTAACCCTAACCCTAATCTTAACCCTAACCCTAACCCTAAACTAATCTTAACCCTAACACTAATCTTAACCCTAATGCTAATCTTAACCCTAACGCTAATCTTAACCCTAACACTAATCTTAACCCTAACACTAATCTTAACCCTAACACTAATCTTAACCCTAACACTAATCTTAACCCTAAAGCTAATCTTAACCCTAAAGCTAATCTTAACCCTACAGCTAATCTTAACCCTAACGCTAATTTTAACCCTAACACTAATCTTAACCCTAACACTAATCTTAACCCTAAAGCTAATCTTAACCCTAATCTTAACCCTAAAGCTAATCTTAACCCTAATCTTTAGCCTAACGCTAATCTTAACCTTAACACTAATCTTAACCCTAAAGCTAATCTTAACCCTAATGCTAATCTTAACCCTAACGCTAATCTTAACCCTAAAACTAATCTTAACACTAATCTTAACCCTAAAGCTAATCTTAACCCTAACACTAATCTTAACCCTAACACTAATCTTAACCCTAACCCTAATCTTAACCCTAACCCTAACCCTAACCCTAAACTAATCTTAACCCTAACACTAATCTTAACCCTAACACTAATCTTAACCCTAACACTAATCTTAACCCTAACACTAATCTTAACCCTAACACTAATCTTAACCCTAAAGCTAATCTTAACCCTAACGCTAATCTTAACCCTAACACTAATCTTGACCCTAACACTAATCTTAACCCTAACTCTAATCTTAACCCTAAAGCTAATCTTAACCCTAATGCTAATCTTAAGCCTTACACTAATCTTAACACAAACGCTAATCTTAACACTAACGCTAAACTTAACCCTAACACTAATCTTAACCCTAACACCAATCTTAACCCTAACACTAATCTTAACCCTAAAGCTAATCTTAAACCTAAAGCTAATCTTAACCCTACAGCTAATCTTAACCCTAACGCTAATTTTAACCCTAACACTAATCTTAACCCTAACACTAATCTGAACCCTAAAGCTAATCTTAACCCTAACACTAATCTTAACCCTAACACTAATCTTAACCCTAGCCCTAATCCTGACGCTAAACTTAACCCTAACACTAATCTTAATCCTACCACTAATCTTAACCCTAACACTAATCTTAACCCTAAAGCTAATCTTAACCCTAACCCTAACCCTAACGCTAATTTTAACCCTAACACTAATCTTAACCCTAACACTAATCTTAACCCTAAAGCTAATCTTAACCCTAATCTTAACCCTAAAGCTAATCTTAACCCTAATCTTTAGCCTAACACTAATCTTAACCCTAACACTAATCTTAACCCTAACACTAATCTTAACCCTAACACTAATCTTAACCCTAACCCTAATCTTAACCCTAACGCTAATCTTAACCCTAACGCTAATCTTAACCTTAACACTAATCTTAACCCTAAAGCTAATCTTAACCCTAATGCTAATCTTAACCCTAACGCTAATCTTAACCCTAAAACTAATCTTAACACTAATCTTAACCCTAAAGCTAATCTTAACCCTAACACTAATCTTAACCCTAACACTAATCTTAACCCTAACCCTAATCTTAACCCTAACCCTAACCCTAACCCTAAACTAATCTTAACCCTAACACTAATCTTAACCCTAACGCTAATCTTAACCCTAACGCTAATCTTAACCCTAACACTAATCTTAACCCTAACACTAATCTTAACCCTAACACTAATCTTAACACGAACGCTAATCTTAACACTAACGCTAAACTTAACCCTAACACTAATCTTAACCCTAACACCAATCTTAACCCTAACACTAATCTTAACCCTAAAGCTAATCTTAAACCTAAAGCTAATCTTAACCCTACAGCTAATCTTAACCCTAACGCTAATTTTAACCCTAACACTAATCTTAACCCTAACACTAATCTGAACCCTAAAGCTAATCTTAACCCTAACACTAATCTTAACCCTAACACTAATCTTAACCCTAGCCCTAATCCTGACGCTAAACTTAACCCTAACACTAATCTTAATCCTACCACTAATCTTAACCCTAACACTAATCTTAACCCTAAAGCTAATCTTAACCCTAACCCTAACCCTAACGCTAATTTTAACCCTAACACTAATCTTAACCCTAACACTAATCTTAACCCTAAAGCTAATCTTAACCCTAATCTTAACCCTAAAGCTAATCTTAACCCTAATCTTTAGCCTAACACTAATCTTAACCCTAACACTAATCTTAACCCTAACACTAATCTTAACCCTAACCCTAATCTTAACCCTAACGCTAATCTTAACCCTAACGCTAATCTTAACCTTAACACTAATCTTAACCCTAAAGCTAATCTTAACCCTAATGCTAATCTTAACCCTAACGCTAATCTTAACCCTAAAACTAATCTTAACACTAATCTTAACCCTAAAGCTAATCTTAACCCTAACACTAATCTTAACCCTAACACTAATCTTAACCCTAACCCTAATCTTAACCCTAACCCTAACCCTAACCCTAAACTAATCTTAACCCTAACACTAATCTTAACCCTAACGCTAATCTTAACCCTAACGCTAATCTTAACCCTAACACTAATCTTAACCCTAACACTAATCTTAACCCTAACACTAATCTTAACCCTAACACTAATCTTAACCCTAAAGCTAATCTTAACCCTAACGCTAATCTTAACCCTAACACTAATCTTAACCCTAACACTAATCTTAACCCTAACTCTAATCTTAACCCTAAAGCTAATCTTAACCCTAATGCTAATCTTAAGCCTAACACTAATCTTAACACGAACGCTAATCTTAACACTAACGCTAAACTTAACCCTAACACTAATCTTAACCCTAACACCAATCTTAACCCTAACACTAATCTTAACCCTAAAGCTAATCTTAAACCTAAAGCTAATCTTAACCCTACAGCTAATCTTAACCCTAACGCTAATTTTAACCCTAACACTAATCTTAACCCTAACACTAATCTTAACCCTAAAGCTAATCTTAACCCTAACACTAATCTTAACCCTAACACTAATCTTAACCCTAGCCCTAATCCTGACGCTAAACTTAACCCTAACACTAATCTTAATCCTACCACTAATCTTAACCCTAACACTAATCTTAACCCTAAAGCTAATCTTAACCCTAACCCTAATCTTAACCCTAACCCTAATCTTAAACCTAACACTAATCTTAACCCTAATCTTAACCCTAAAGCTAATCTTAACCCTAATCTTTACCCTAACACTTATCTTAACCCTAACACTAATCTTAACCCTAACGCTAATCTTAACCCTAACCCTAATCCTAATGCTAATCTTAACCCTAACACTAATCTTAACCCTAACACTAATATTAACCCTAACCTTAATCTTAACCCTAATGCTAATCTTAACCCTAACCCTAATCTTAACCCTAACACTAATCTTAACCCTAACACTAATCTTAACCCTAACCCTAATCTTAACCCTAACCCTAATCTTAACCCTAACCCAAATCTTAACCCTAATGCTAATCTTAACCCTAACGCTAATCTTAACCTTAACACTAATCTTAACCCTAAAGCTAATCTTAACCCTAATGCTAATCTTAACCCTAACGCTAATCTTAACCCTAAAACTAATCTTAACACTAATCTTAACCCTAAAGCTAATCTTAACCCTAACACTAATCTTAACCCTAACACTAATCTTAACCCTAACACTAATCTTAACCCTAACCCTAACCCTAAACTAATCTTAACCCTAACACTAATCTTAACCCTAATCTTAACCCTAAAGCTAATCTTAACCCTAATCTTTACCCTAACACTAAATTTAACCCTAACACTAATCTTAACCCTAACGCTAATCTTAACCCTAACCCTAATCCTAATGCTAATCTTAACCCTAACACTAATCTTAACCCTAACACTAATATTAACCCTAACCTTAATCTTAACCCTAATGCTAATCTTAACCCTAACCCTAATCTTAACCCTAACACTAATCTTAACCCTAACACTAATCTTAACCCTAACCCTAATCTTAACCCTAACCCAAATCTTAACCCTAATGCTAATCTTAACCCTAACGCTAATCTTAACCTTAACACTAATCTTAACCCTAAAGCTAATCTTAACCCTAATGCTAATCTTAACCCTAACGCTAATCTTAACCCTAAAACTAATCTTAACACTAATCTTAACCCTAAAGCTAATCTTAACCCTAACACTAATCTTAACCCTAACACTAATCTTAACCCTAACCCTAATCTTAACCCTAACCCTAACCCTAAACTAATCTTAACCCTAACACTAATCTTAACCCTAACACTAATCTTAACCCTACCGCTAATCTTAACCCTAACACTAATCTTAACCCTAACACTAATCTTAACCCTAACACTAATCTTAACCCTAACACTAATCTTAACCCTAACCCTAACCCTAAACTAATCTTAACCCTAACACTAATCTTAACCCTAATCTTAACCCTAAAGCTAATCTTAACCCTAATCTTTACCCTAACACTAAATTTAACCCTAACACTAATCTTAACCCTAACGCTAATCTTAACCCTAACCCTAATCCTAATGCTAATCTTAACCCTAACACTAATCTTAACCCTAACACTAATATTAACCCTAACCTTAATCTTAACCCTAATGCTAATCTTAACCCTAACCCTAATCTTAACCCTAACACTAATCTTAACCCTAACCCTAATCTTAACCCTAACCCAAATCTTAACCCTAATGCTAATCTTAACCCTAACGCTAATCTTAACCTTAACACTAATCTTAACCCTAAAGCTAATCTTAACCCTAATGCTAATCTTAACCCTAACGCTAATCTTAACCCTAAAACTAATCTTAACACTAATCTTAACCCTAAAGCTAATCTTAACCCTAACACTAATCTTAACCCTAACACTAATCTTAACCCTAACCCTAATCTTAACCCTAACCCTAACCCTAAACTAATCTTAACCCTAACACTAATCTTAACCCTAACACTAATCTTAACCCTACCGCTAATCTTAACCCTAACACTAATCTTAACCCTAACACTAATCTTAACCCTAACACTAATCTTAACCCTAACACTAAACTTAACCCTAACACTAATCTTAACCCTAAAGCTAATCTTAACCCTAATGCTAATCTTAACCCTAACGCTAATCTTAACCCTAACACTAATCTTAAGCCTAACACTAATCTTAACACGAACGCTAATCTTAACACTAACGCTAATCTTAACCCTAACACTAATCTTAACCCTAACACCAATCTTAACCCTAACACTAATCTTAACCTTAACACTAATCTTAACCCTAAAGCTAATCTTAACCCTAATGCTAATCTTAACCCTAACGCTAATCTTAACCCTAAAACTAATCTTAACACTAATCTTAACCCTAAAGCTAATCTTAACCCTAACACTAATCTTAACCCTAACACTAATCTTAACCCTAACCCTAATCTTAACCCTAACCCTAACCCTAACCCTAAACTAATCTTAACCCTAACACTAATCTTAACCCTAACGCTAATCTTAACCCTAACACTAATCTTAACCCTAACACTAATCTTAACCCTAACACTAATCTTAACCCTAACACTAATCTTAACCCTAAAGCTAATCTTAACCCTAACGCTAATCTTAACCCTAACACTAATCTTAACCCTAACACTAATCTTAACCCTAACTCTAATCTTAACCCTAAAGATAATCTTAACCCTAATGCTAATCTTAAGCCTAACACTAATCTTAACACGAACGCTAATCTTAACACTAACGCTAAACTTAACCCTAACACTAATCTTAACCCTAACACCAATCTTAACCCTAACACTAATCTTAACCCTAAAGCTAATCTTAAACCTAAAGCTAATCTTAACCCTACAGCTAATCTTAACCCTAACGCTAATTTTAACCCTAACACTAATCTTAACCCTAACACTAATCTTAACCCTAAAGCTAATCTTAACCCTAACACTAATCTTAACCCTAACACTAATCTTAACCCTAGCCCTAATCCTGACGCTAAACTTAACCCTAACACTAATCTTAATCCTACCACTAATCTTAACCCTAACACTAATCTTAACCCTAAAGCTAATCTTAACCCTAACCCTAATCTTAACCCTAACCCTAATCTTAAACCTAACACTAATCTTAACCCTAATCTTAACCCTAAAGCTAATCTTAACCCTAATCTTTACCCTAACACTAATCTTAACCCTAACACTAATCTTAACCCTAACGCTAATCTTAACCCTAACCCTAATCCTAATGCTAATCTTAACCCTAACACTAATCTTAACCCTAACACTAATATTAACCCTAACCTTAATCTTAACCCTAATGCTAATCTTAACCCTAACCCTAATCTTAACCCTAACACTAATCTTAACCCTAACACTAATCTTAACCCTAACCCTAATCTTAACCCTAACCCTAATCTTAACCCTAACCCAAATCTTAACCCTAATGCTAATCTTAACCCTAACGCTAATCTTAACCTTAACACTAATCTTAACCCTAAAGCTAATCTTAACCCTAATGCTAATCTTAACCCTAACGCTAATCTTAACCCTAAAACTAATCTTAACACTAATCTTAACCCTAAAGCTAATCTTAACCCTAACACTAATCTTAACCCTAACACTAATCTTAACCCTAACCCTAATCTTAACCCTAACCCTAACCCTAAACTAATCTTAACCCTAACACTAATCTTAACCCTAACACTAATCTTAACCCTACCGCTAATCTTAACCCTAACACTAATCTTAACCCTAACACTAATCTTAACCCTAACACTAATCTTAACCCTAACACTAATCTTAACCCTAAAGCTAATCTTAACCCTAATGCTAATCTTAACCCTAATGCTAATCTTAACCCTAACACTAATCTTAAGCCTAACACTAATCTTAACACGAACGCTAATCTTAACACTAACGCTAATCTTAACCCTAACACTAATCTTAACCCTAACACCAATCTTAACCCTAACACTAATCTTAACCCTAAAGCTAATCTTAACCCTAAAGCTAATCTTAACCCTACAGCTAATCTTAACCCTAACGCTAATTTGAACCCTAACACTAATCTTAACCCTAACACTAATCTTAACCCTAAAGCTAATCTTAACCCTAACACTAATCTTAACCCTAACACTAATCTTAACCCTAACCCTACCCCATAAACAAACACACTCGCATTTAACCTAACTTTCTCGCATTTAACCTAACAAACACGCAATTTAACCTAACCCACTCAAGGCAATTCCCCCAAAAGGCATTTTGCTGTGTTTAATTCACTGTGCTTCTACTTGCGGGTGATACCACATGAAATGCCATGAGGGAGCATTAGCCCTAATAAATATGACCCAGGCCTGGGCGTTGTCATTCAACACAATCCTGTCTCTGTGGAGACTCCTGTCTGTAAATAAAAGCTAGAGGACTCATCTTTAGGACTTTCTTTCTGTCCAGCAGATCACAATCTCCTCTCCTGGGTTTTATCTCCCTCTGAGGCAATGTGACACTTCTAAAACCTGGAGCACTCTTTCTCTGATCTGCCCACGGGTTTGTTTTACACTGTTTGACATTTCCCCCAGCCTTTCGAAACACTCCACATGTCACCCGGGGTGTGGGCTCCTATCTGTGCCCAGCGCTCACCGGCTCACACCTTTGTGCTAAAGAACAAGAGGACATTCTCCTCTACAGCTAACCGTGAAGTAAATACACAAGCTTTGTGAGAGCAATGCTTCAGATGATGAATTGCAGCCACTTTTTGGGGGTTGGATGTGGTTAGGGGAGAGGGTGGGTTGACATTTCATAAGAACTGGAAACTGATAAAAAAAAAATTGCTTGCTTTGAGTGTGTGATAGCCACCCACATATCCCACTGTAGACTGGTGCCAACAACATTATGAGTCATCCATATAGAACATTATCAACACTGACCTGCCTCACTTATATGCCTGCCATTGCTAATCTAGCTGTCTCTCTATCACTGTTTCACACCAGAGTTATAGGTGTCAACTGCAATGGGTCACAATAAAGGTGTACACTATTACCAGGAAGTTCAATCTATGTTAAAACGTATTTTGGCTGGGGGCAGTATTGAGTAGCTTGGATGAATAAGGTGCCCAGAGATGCCCAGAGTAAACTGCCTGCTACTTTGTCCCAGTTGCTAATATATGCATATTATTAGCATATTTGGATAGAAAACTCTCTGAAGTTTCTAAAACTGTTTGAATGATGTCTGTGAGTATAACAGAACTCATATGGAAGGCAAAAACCTGAGACAAAATCCAACCAGGAAGTGGGAAATCTGAGGTTGGGAAATCGGTCATGTTGCACTTCCTAAGGCTTCCACTGGATGTCAACAGCCTTTAGAACCTAGTTTGATGCTTCTACTGTGAAGTGGGGGCGAATGAGAGGGGAATGGTTCAGAGGTCTGGCAGAATGCTTTGAGCTCGTGATGCTCGTTCACGTGAGAGCAAGCTCTGTTCCATCGCAATTCTACAGACAACGTAATTCTCCGGTTGGAACATTATTGAAGATTTATGTTAGAAACATCCTAAAGATTCTATACATCGTTTGACATGTTTCTACGGACTGTAACGGAACTTTTTGACATTTCGTCTGCTCCTAGTGAACGTGCTTCGTGAGTTTGGATTTGTTTCCAAAACGCGCTAACAAAAGTAGCAATTTGGACATAAATGATGGGCATTATTGAGCAAAACAAACATTTATTGTGGAACTGGGATTCATGGGAGTGCATTCTGAAGAAAATCATCAAAGTGAATATTTATAATGCTATTTCTGACTAATGTTGACTGCACAATATGGCGGATATTGTCTTGTTTGGACTCTGAGCACCATACTCAGATTATAGCATGGTTTGCTTTTTCTGTAACACTTTTTTGAAATCGTACACAGCGGTTGCATTAAGGAGAAGTGTATCTAAAGTTCCATGCATAACACTTGTATTTCCATCAACATTTATAATGAGTATTTCTGTAAATTGATGTGGCTCTCTGCAAAATCATGTTTTTGGAACTACTGAAAATAACGCGCCAATGTATACTGAGATTTTTTTATATGAATATGAACTTTATTGAACAAAACATATATGTATTGTGTAACATGAAGTCCTATGAGTGTCAGCTGATGAAGATTATCAAAGGTTAGTGATTAATTTGATCTCTATTTCTGATTTTTGTGACTCCTTTCTTTGGCTGGAAAAATGGCTGTGTTTTTCTGTGACTTGGCTCTGACCTAACATAATCGTTTGTGGTGCTTTCGCCGTAAAGCTTATTTGAAATCGGACACTGTGGTGGAATTAACTTCTTGATGCACCCATCCCGTTAGCGGGATCATTTTCATCAACATCAACACTAAAAATATTTAATTGTCATGAAATCACAAGTGCAATATAGCAAAACACAGCTTAGCTTGTTGTTAATCCACCTGGTGTCTCAGATTTCAAAAAAGCTTTTCGGCGAAAGCTTACCAAGCGTTTATGTAAGGACATCTCTCTCAGCAGACAAAACATTACAAACAGCTAGCAGCAAAGTAGATTGGTCACGAAAGTCAGAAAAGCAATAAAATGAATCGCTTACCTTTGATGATCTTCGGATGTTTGCACTCACGAGACTCCCAGTTACACAATAAATGTTCCTTTTGTTCCATAAAGATTATTTATTTTTCCAAATTAAAGCCTGAAACTATGTCTAAAGACGGTTCACACCATGTGGAAGCCATAGGAGAAGGAATCTGGTTGATATCCCTTTAAATGGAGGGAAGGCATGCAATGGAACAGAGAGCTTTCAGGAAAAACAGCACTTCCGGGTTGGATTTTCCTGAAGTTTTTGCCTGCAATATCAGGTCTGTTATACTCACAGACAATATTTTGACAGTTTTGGAAACTTTAGAGTGTTTTCTATCCTAATCCGACAATTATATGCATATTCTAGATTCTGGGCCTGAGAAATAGGCAGTTCATTTGGGTAGGTTTTTCATCCAAACATCAAAATACTGCCCTCTACACTCAAGAGGTTTTAACAGAAGTGTATCTTTAAAATGGTGTGAAATACATCAATGTTTGAGGAATTTTAATTATGGGATTTCTGTTGTTTTGAATTTCTGTTGTCATATCGATCCCGTTAACAGAATCTCAGCCCTAAGAAGTTTTAAGACTGCACTGTAAATCTATCTCTGCATAACGTTTACAAGTAGAGAGAATACAGGTGATTATTTTGGGGATGACCTGTGATTAAGGCTTTGCAGAGAGCTCACTTCCCTAGGAAGGTCGCTATCAAAACACAATATACTGTAGGTTCCATGAAGTGGTGTGTCTTTTTAGTAAGGAGGGATACCCCTTATTCCATTGTAGTTATTGACTCTTTACCCGTCAAATGGTTTTGGATTGAGCTCAATTCTCAATGAGATATAATCAGAAATGATAAGACATAACAAGGTGTCTCTGTGGATCTTTCACACCTGCAAGGATTCTTGGGAAATAACAATGTTTAGTATTTTTCGCACTGAACTAGAAATATCATCCAATGTATGACACAGTAATATTTGTCCTGCAGACACAGGTACACTTTACATCTTTACCGTCCATATTAAGACCATGTTATGACCACGTTATGTCCACGTCATGTCGACGTCATGTCCACATCATTTCCACGTCATGTCCACGTCTTGACCACGTCATAACCACGTTATGTCCACGTTATGACCACGTTATGACCACGTTATGTCCATGTTATGTCCATGTTATGTCCACATTATGACCACGTTATGTCCACGTTATGACCACGTTATGTCCACGTTATGACCACGTTATGACCACGTTATGTCCACGTTATGTCCACGTTATGTCCACGTTATGTCCATGTTATGTCCACGTTATGACCACATTATGTCCACATTATGACCACGTTATGTCCATGTTATGTCCAGGTTATATAGGATCACAATGTTTGAGCCACACACACACACACACACACACACACACACACACACACACACACACAAACACAAATGGAACAGTGCCTGAAAAGAGGCCTGACTACAGCTGTAGATGTTCAGCTGCTGAGGCCTGTTTTCTCCCTCTACAAAATGGAGCTTGAGATTGGAGATTGTCACCGAGCAACCACTGTCAATAGGCTCGTAATGAAGGACTGCACCACTTTTTATGAGTGTGGGTGATGGTGGTGGAGTGTGTGTGTGTGTGTGTGTGTGTGTGTGTGTGTGTGCGCACAATTTATGCGGGGCATCGAGTGTAGCACTGCAGGTTCTTTAAATACCTGGTAACACTTTCCATTGCAGTCATTCAAATCCTTACCCCACAGACATACAGAGGGAAAAAAGTATTTGATCCCCTTCTGATTTTGTTCATTTGCCCACTGACAAAGAAATTATCAGTCTATGATTTTAATGGTAGGTTTATTTGAACAGTGAGAGACAAAATAACAACAAACAAATCCAGATAAACGCATGTCAAAAATGTTACAAATTGATTAGCATTTTAATGAGGGAAATAAGTATTTGACCCCATCTCAATCAGAATGATTTCTAGATCCCAGTAACACTCTTAAAGCGAGTGCTCCTTATCTCAGTTTGTTACCTGTATAAAAGACAACAGCTTGGTGAGAAGGTGACAACAGTTGGTGCGATTATTCGCAAATGGAAGAAACACAAAATACCTGTCAATCGGAGCCCCAGCACCCTCGGCCTGGGGCTCCATGCAAGATCTCACCTCGTGGAGTTGCAATGATCATGAGAACGGTGAGGAATCAGCCCAGAACTACACGGGAGGATCTTGTCAATGATCTCAAGGCAGCTGGGACCATAGTCACCAAGAAAACAATTGGTAACACACTACGCCGTGAAGGACTGAAATCCTGCAGCGCCCGCAAGGTCCCCCTGCTCAAGAAAGCACATATACATGCCCGTCTGAAGTTTGCCAATGAACATCTGAATGATTCAGAGGACAACTGGGTGAAAGTGTTGTGGTCAGATGAGACCAAAATGGAGCTCTTTGGCATCTACTCAACTCGCCGTGTTTAGAGGAGGAGGAATGCTGCCTATGACCCCAAGAATATCATCCCCATCGTCAAACATGGAGGTGGAAACATTATGCTTTGGGGTTGTTTTTCTGCTAAGGGGACAGAACAACTTCACCACATGAAAGGGACGATGGACAGGGCCATGTACCGTCCTATATTGGGTGAGAACCTCCTTCCCTCAGCCAGGGCATTGAAAATGGGTCGTGGATGGTTATTCCAGCATGACAATGACCCAAAACACGGCCAAGGCAACAAAGGAGGGGCTCAAGAAGAAGCACATTACGGTCCTGGAGTGGCCTAGCCAGTCTCCAGACCTTAATCCCATAAAACATCTTTGGAGGGAGCTGAAGGTTCGAGTTGCCAAACGTCAGCCTCAAAACCTTAATGACTTGGAGAAGATTTGCAAAGAGGAGTGGGACAAAATCCCTCCTGAGATGTGTGCGAACCTGGTGGCCAACTACAAGAAACATCTGACCTCTGTGATTGCCAACAAGGGTTTTACCACAGAGTACTAAGTCATGTTTTGCAGAGGGGTAAAATACTTATTTCCCTCATTAAAATGCTAATCAATTTGTAACATTTTTGACATGTGTTTATCTGGATTTTTTTGTTGTTATTCTGTCTCTCACTGTTCAAGTAAACCTACCATTAAAATTATAGACGGATCATTTCTTTCTCAGTGGGCAAACGTACAAAATCAGCATGGGATCAAATACTTTTTTTCCCTCACTGTACACAATTATTATACTTTTTTTTTTAAATATATATTTTTTTTTATCTAATCAGGAAGGGGTCATTGAGATTTAAAATCTATTTTTCAAGAGTGTCCTGGCCAAGATAGGCAGAACCAAATCATTACAAAGATTACAGACAAAAACATGAAAAGTTACATGATTACATGAAAAGTAATCTAGTAAAAACCATAGAATTCACAAGAGTATAACAAAATCAAACACAGCTAATTAAAAACATTGACAGACAATCGGGACAAGTTCTTCCAGTTTAAAAGTATTTTGTAAGGCGTTCCAAGATGTCGCAGAGTACATAAAAGCCCTTTTATCAAATTCAGTTCGGACATTTGGAACAGTTAGCAGGATAAAGTCCAGTGAACAAAGAGGTTACCCACCACATTTCTGAACAATAAAAATGCACAAATAAAAAGGTAGTAAACCCAAAATGGCTTTGTAAATAAAAGTATACCAGTGACTGAGTCTATGAGTGGCTAGAGAAGGCCAGCCAACCCTGGTATACAAAGTGCAGTGGTGTGTAAGGGTTTTGCAGTTTAAAATAAATCTCAAAGTGCCATGGTAAAGGGTGTCAATTTATCTCAAACACTGAACGGAAACAATCATATATAAAATATCCCCATAGTCTAGTAAAGGCTTATTACAGGGGCTGAGTCACTGGCTTACTAGGGCTCTTTCATACCGTCCCTAGGAGGGGTGCATCACTTGAGTGGGTTGAGTCACTGATTTGATCTTCCTGTCTGGGTTGGAGCCCCCCCTTGGGTTGTGCTGTGGCGGAGATCTTTGTGGGCTATACTCAGCCTTGTCTCAGGATGGTGAAGTTGGTGGTTGAAGATATCCCTCTAGTGGTGTGGGGGCTGTGCTTTGGCAAAGTGGGTGGGGTTATATCCTTCCTGTTTGGCCCTGTCCGGGGTGGTCATCGGATGTGGCCACAGTGTCTCCTGACCCCTCCTGTGTCAGCCTCCAGTATTTATGCTGCAGTAGTTTATGTGTTGGGGGGCTAGGGTCAGTTTATTATATCTGGAGTACTTCTCCTGTCCTATCCGGTGTCCTGTGTGAATTTAAGTATGCTCACTCTAATTCTCTCTTTCTTTCTCTCTCTCGGAGGACCTGAACCCTAGGACCATGCCTCAGGACTACCTGACATGATGACTCCTTGCTGTCCCCAGTCCACCTGGCCAAGCTGCTGCTCCAGTTTCAACTGTTCTGCCTGTGATTATTATTATTTGACCATACTGGTCAGCCACCGTGCTTCTACACCTGCATTGCTTGCTGTTTGGGGTTTTAGGCTGGGTTTCTGTACAGCACTTTGAGATATCAGCTGATGTACGAAGGGCTATATAAATACATTTGATTTGATTTGGTCTCTGTGATCTCTCTGTGGTCGCTCTCTAGTCTCTCTCTGGTCTCTCTCTGATTTTGCTGTGGTCTACCTGTGGTATCTCTATGGTTTCTCTATGGTCTCTGTCTGGTCTCTATGTTTCTCTCTCTATCGCTCTCTCTTTCTCTCTCTCTCTATCTCTCTGTCTCGCTCTCTCTCTAATGCTAGCAGCTAGCTTGTTAGCTCTATGCTACCCTGTAGCATCTCACGCACAGTGTGGAGTGAAGGTATGAGTGTATGACTTGGCAGCTCTGAGTACTGTAGCTTACATGTTTAATGTAATCTGACTATGGGAACAGAGTGTAACACAAGCATTGTATAACTATCCTGGTATTAGAGAACTCTGGTGGAGTTCAGTTTTTCCATTTCCATGGAAGGCATCTAAGTGTAACTTATATTGGTTCCTTGTTGGTTCCAATACCAACAGTTGTGGTAACAGCATGACCACAGGTAGAGTCACTGTAACAGATTTGATTTTGATGGTAGTGGTGAGGTGTCAATTTTAATTGTTGGTTTGAAACCACATCCGCAGAATGAGCCAGGATACATGACAGTGCAGTTTCATTGGTGGTTGAGGTTATGCATGGATTGTGTGTTAAGCATTTACCCGATGTTTACTTTAAATCTGTCTAAATAATCATTACTTTGTAACAGATATTGTAAAATAAAAGTTAAAAGACCATTTTCAGATGTTGAGTTGTAGAGTTCAGTGCTGATTTTTTCCATAGAGACGCGGGTTATATGGTGTAGATACGTGCTAACTATTGCGATGATGTCAACACTATACCTAAAATAAACCTGCTATATCGCTGGGATAGAAAATGCTCTCCTTTTAACACGGCTGACAGTCTAGCCACCGCAAGCAAAGCTCAAACTGTTAAAAGCTGACTGATTCAGTCTGTTTTAGACAATGACTTCATGGGTCTATGAATTATAGATAGGTAAGGTGGAGGGTGACCTCACTCTTGATGGATTTACCCAGTGTGAACTTGGTGTACACTAGTTGTGCAGTGGAGAGGAGATGGAAGATGGGATGTTTTTTTATTGGCAGCATGTTTCCACCCCAAAACCATTCCATCACAGCCACCTGGTAGTCTATTACCAGGAGGATGTGGTGGTGTATTAACAGGATGAAGTTCCTGGTGGTATATTAACAGGAGGAAGTACAAGGTGGTCTAATACCAGGAGGAAGTACCTGGTGGTATATTAACAGGAGGAATTACCTGGTGGTCTATTACCAGGAGGAAGTACCTTGTGGTATATTAACAGGAGGAAGTATGTGGTGGTCTATTAACAGGAGGAAGTACCTTGTGGTATATTAACAGGAGGAAGTACCTTGTGGTATATTAACAGGAGGAATTACCCTGTGGTCTAATACCAGGAGGAAGTACCTGGTGGTATATTAACAGGAGGAATTACCTGGTGGTATATTAACAGGAGGAAGTACCTGGTGGTATATTACCAGGAGGAAGAAGGTGGTGGCATATTAACAGGAGGAATTACCTGGTGGTATATTAACAGGAGGAAGAACCTGGTGGAATATTACCAGGAGGAAGTACGTGGTGGTCTATTAACAGGAGGAAGTACCTGGTGGTATATTAACAGGAGGGTGTACCTGGTGGTATATTACCAGGAGGATGTACCTGGTGGTATATTACCAGGAGGAAGTACCTGGTGGTGTATTAACAGGATGAAGTTCCTGGTGGTATGTTAACAGGATGAAGTTCCTGGTGGTATGTTAACAGGATGAAGTTCCTGGTAGTATATTACCAGGAGGGTGTACCTGGTGGTATCTTACCAGGAGGAAGTATCTGGTGTTATATTAACAGGAATAAGGACCTGGTGGTATATTAACAGGAGGAAGTACCTGGTGGTATATTAACAGGAATATGTACCTGGTGGAATATTAACAGGATGTAGTTCCTGGTGGTATATTAACAGGAGGAAGTACCTGGTGGTATATTAACAGGAGGAAGTACCTGGTGGTATATTAACAGGATGAAGTTCCTGGTGGTATATTAATAGGAGGAAGTACCTGCTGGTATATTAACAGGAGGAAGTACCTGCTGGTAAATTACCAGGAGGAAGTAGGTGGTGGTAGATTAACAGGAGGAAGTACCTGGTGGTATATTTACAGGAGGAAGAACCTGGTGGTATATTAACAGGAGGAAGAACCGTGTGGTCTATTACCCGGATGAAGTATCTGGTGATATATTAACAGGAATAAGGACCTGGTGGTATATTAAAATGATGAAGTTCCTGGTGGTATATTAACAGGAGGAAGTACCTGGTGGTATATTACCAGGAGGAAGTAGGTGGTGGTATATTAACAGGAGGACGTACCTGGTGGTATATTAACAGGAGGACGTACCTGGTGGTATATTACCAGGAGGAAGTAGGTGGTGGTAGATTAACAGGAGGAAGTACCTGGTGGTATATTTACAGGAGGAAGAACCTGGTGGTATATTAACAGGATGAAGTTCCTGGTGGTCTATTAACAGGAGGAAGTACCTGGTGGTATATTAACAGGAGGGTGTACCTGGTGGTATATTACCAGGAGGAAGTACCTGGTGGTATATTAACAGGATGAAGTTCCTGGTGGTCTATTACCAGGAGAAAGTATGCGGTGGTGTATTAACAGGATGAAGTACCTGGTGCTATATTAACAGGAGGAAGTACCTGGTGGTATATTAACAGGAGGAAGTACCTGGTGGTATATTAACAGGAGGAAGTACCTGTCGGTATATTAACAGGAGGAAGTACCTGGTGGTATATTAATAGGAAGAAGTACCTGGTGGTTTATTAATAGACAGAAGTATCTGTTGGTATATTAACAGGAGGAAGTACTTGGTGGAATATTACCAGGAGGAAGTACCTGGTGGTATATTAACAGGAGGAAGTACCTGGTGGTATATTAACAGGAGGAAGTACCTGGTGGTATATTACCAGGAGGAAGTACCTGGTGGTATATTAACAGGAGGAAGTACGTAGTGGTCTATTACCAGGAGCAAGTCGGTGGTGATATATTAACAGGAGGAATTACCTGGTGGTATGTTAACAGGAGGAAGTACCTGGTGGTATATTACCAGGAGGAAGTAGATGGTGGTAGATTAACAGGAGGAATTACCTGGTGGTCTATTACCAGGAGCAAGTCGGTGGTAGTATATTAACAGGAGGAATTACCTGGTGGTATGTTAACAGGAGGAAGTACCTGGTGGTATATTACCAGGAGGAAGTAGGTGGTGGTAGATTAACAGGAGGAATTACCTGGTGGTCTATTACCAGGAGGAAGTACCTGGTGGTATATTAACAGGAGGAAGTACGTGGTGGTCTATTAACAGAAGGAAGTACCTTGTGGTATATTAACAGGAGGATGTACCTTGTGATATATTACCAGGAGGAAGTACCTGGTGGTATATTAACAGGAGGAAGTACGTAGTGGTCTATTAACAGGAGGAAGTACCTGGTGGTATATTAATAGGAATAAGTACCTGGCGGTATATTACCAGGAGGATGTACCTGGTGGTATATTACCAGGAGGAAGTACGTGGTGGTCTATTAACAGAAGGAAGTACCTGGTGGTATATTACCAGGAGGATGTACCTGGCGGTATATTAACAGGAGGAAGTACCTGGTGGTATATTAATAGGAAGAAGTACCTGGTGGTATATTAACAGGAGGAAGTACCTGGTGGTATATTAATAGGAAGAAGTACCTGGTGGTATATTAATAGGAAGAAGTACCTGGTGGTATATTAATAAGAAGAAGTACCTGGTGGTATATTAACAGGACGAAGTACCTGGTGGTATATTATAGGAAGAAGTACCTGGTGGTATATTAATAGGAAGACGTACCTGGTGGTATATTAATAGGAAGAAGTACCTGGTGGTATATTAACAGGGGGAAGTATGTAGTGGTATATTACCAGCAGGAAGTACCTGGTTGTATATTAATAGGCGGAAGTACCTGGTGGTATATTAACAGGAGGAAGTACCTGGTGGTATATTAACAGGAGGAATTACCTGGTGGTATATTAACAGGAGGAATTAAGAAAGGGACTTTCTTTTTCTATCTTGAAATTCTTACATTTTATTAAATCAAAGTGATTGTCCTGATGAATAAGGACAGAACAAAATACCTTAATTAAATATAATCTAAGGATGTGTTTTGCCACCCTGTAGTAGACTTAACTGTAAGGTTGGGTTAGGGTTAGTAGCATACCCTGAGGGTGGTTTGCCAGACACAGATTAAGATAAATGCAGAATCTTCATCGAAAGGGCTTTTTAGTGCAGGACTATGCTTAATCTGTGTCTGCCAAACTGCCCGAAAACATTTCAAGAAAAGGTGATCCATTAAAAACATGTTTGCTTTTCAAAGGTTCAGGTTGAATAGTTAAAATAACCAGTCACATTTAAAGCATTTATTTGCCAAGTAAACTGACTATATTTTTCTCACCCTTGTTCAGCTCCTGTGTTTCCAGCATGATAGAGAAAGGAGCAGCCAATGCTTTGCTGTGATCTTTGACGTGCAAAATGCCCATCAGGGAAGCTGTGGTTCTTTATCATTATAATGTTAGGTACCTCAAATCTTCTCAAACAAATAAAGAACCAGCCACTTCATTTATAAACCCAGTCCCTGAAAATTCCAAATAAGATCTGTAGCCTGCATCCTTAGGACACAACAAGGGGCTGGCAGGATCATCTTTCCCTCGGGGACAGACCCAAAGGGCAAAACAAGGGGCTGGCAGGATCATCTTTCCCTCGGGGAGAGACCCACAGGGCAAAACAAGGGGCTGTCAGGATCATCTTTCCCTTAGGGAGAGACCCACAGGCAAAACAAGGGGCTGGCAGGATCATCTTTCCCTTAGGGAGAGACCCACAGGGCAAAACAAGGGGCTGGCAGGATCATCTTTCCCTCGGGGAGAGACCCACAGGGCAAAACAAGGGGCTGGCAGGATCATCTTTCCATTAGGGAGAGACCCACAGGGCAAAATAAGGGGCTGGCAGGATCATCTTTCCCTTAGGGAGAGACCCACAGGGCAAAACAAGGGGCTGGCAGGATCATCTTTCCCTCGGGGAGAGACCCACAGGGCAAAACAAGGGGCTGGCAGGATCATCTTTCCCTCGTGGAGAGACCCACAGGGCAAAACAAGGGGCTGGCAGGATCATCTTTCCCTTAGGGAGAGACCCACAGGGCAAAACAAGGGGCTGGCAGGATCATCTTTCCCTCGGGGAGAGACCCACAGGGCAAAACAAGGGGCTGGCAGGATCATCTTTCCCTCATGGAGAGACCCACAGGGCAAAACAAGGGGCTGGCAGGATCATCTTTCCCTTAGGGAGAGACCCACAGGGCAAAACAAGGGGCTGGCAGGATCATATTTCCCTTAGGGAGAGACCCACAGGGCAAAACAAGGGGCTGGCAGGATCATCTTTCCCTTCGGGGAGAGACCCACAGGGCAAAACACGGGGCTGGCAGGATCATCTTTCCCTCGGGGAGAGACCCACAGGACAAATCAAGGGGCTGGCAGGTTCATATTTCCCTCAGGGAGAGACCCACGGGACAACACAAGGGGCTGGCATGATCATATTTCCCTCAGCAGGGTCCTAAGGGAGAAACCCACATGGCACAACAAGGGAAAGCAGACCCTAGGCAGGTACGTGCTATGAAGAATTTTCTTCATCAGAGTTACAGGGTATAGAATCTCATTAACCTTTGGATTCTGGCATAGGCTATAGAGCTGGAAGAGAGACAGAGCCTGGCAACTGCCCACTGATTATTTTTATTTATTTTTTTATTTCACCTTTATTTAACCAGGGAGGCAAGTTGAGAACAAGTTCTCATTTACAATTGCGACCTGGCCAAGATAAAGCAAAGCAGTTCGACACATACAACAACACAGAGTTACACATGGAGTAAAACAAAAATACAGTCAATAATACAGTAGAAAAATAAGACTATATACAATGTGAGCATGTGAGGTTAGATAAGGGAGGTAAAGGCAAAATAGGCCATGATGGCGAAGTAAATACAATATAGCAAGTAAAACACGGGAATGGTTGATTTGCAGTGGAAGAATGTGCAGAGATAGAAATAATGAGGTGCAAAGGAGCAAAATAAACAAATAAATAAGTAGGGAAAGAGGTAGTTGTTTGGACTCAATTATAGGTGGGCTATGTACAGGTGCAGTAATCTGTGAGCTGCTCTGACAGCTGGTGCTTGAAGCTAGTAAGGGAGATAATTGTTTCCAGTTTCAGAGATTTTTGTAGTTTGTTCCAGTCATTGGCAGCAGACAACTGGAAGGAGAGGTGGCCAAAGGAAGAATTGGTTTTGGGGGTGACCAGAGAGATATACCTGCTGGAGCACATGCTACAGGTGGATGCTGCTATGGTGACCAGCGAGCTGAGATAAGGGGGGACTTTACCAGGCAGGGTCTTGTAGATGACCTGGAGCCAGTGGGTTTGGCGACGAGTATGAAGCGATCGTACGATCTCGTACGATAGGAAGCCAATTCTAGATTTAACTTTGGATTGGATATGTTTGATGTGAGTCGGGAAGGAGAGGTTATAGTCTAACCAGACACCTAGGTATTTGTAGTTGTCCATATATCAGAGTCAGAGTCGTCCAGAGTAGTGATGTTGGACAGGCGGGCAGGTGTAGGCAGCGATCGGTTGAAGAGCATGCATTTAGTTTTACTTGTATTTAGTGTAGGGGGCAGGATTTTAGTTTTTGGCAAAAAAAAACGTACCCATTTGAAACAGCCTATTTCTCAGGCCCAGACACTAGAATATGCCGATAATTGTCAGATTAGGATAGAAAACACTCTAAAGTTTCCAAAACTGTCAAAATATTGTCTGTGAGTATAACAGAACTGATTTTGCAGGAGAAAACCTGAGGAAAATCAAACCAGGAAGTGCTGTTTTTCCTGAAATCTCTCTGTTCCATTGGATGCCTTGCCTCCATTTAAAGGGTTATACCAGATTCCTTTTCCTATGGCTTCCTCAAGGTGTCAACAGTCTTTAGACATAGTTTCAGGCTTTTATTTTGAAAAATGAGCGAGAAAGATAACATCGCGTCAGTGGATAGCTGGGTGTTCGCAGAGTTTTGCTTGCGCAACAGAGTGGGGCAGCCATTGTCTCTCCCTCTCCTATTGAAAGAGCGACAGTCCCGGTTGATATATTATAGATAATATATTTTAAAACCAACCTATGGGTTGGTTATAAAAAAATGTTTGACATGTTTCTGTGGACATTACGGATACTATTTGGAATTTTCGTCTGCGATGTCGTGACCCGCTCGAGCCTGTGGATTTCTGAACATAACGCGCCAACGAAATGGAGGTATTTTGGATATAAAAATAATCTTTATGGAACAAAAGGAACATTTATTGTGTAACTGGGAGTCTCGTGAGTGCAAACATCCGAAGATCATCAAAGGTAAGCGATTTAATCTATTGCTTTTCTGACTTTCGTGACCAATCTACTTGGCTGCTAGTGTTTGTAATATTTTGTCTACTGAGAGAGATGTTCTTACATAAGAACATTGTTATGCTTTCGCCGAACAGCTGTATTGAAATATGACACGCCAGGTGGATTAACAACAAGCTAAGCTGTGTTTTGCTATATTGCACTTGTGATTTCATGAAAATTAAACATTTTAAATAATTTATTTTGAAATTGGAGCGCTGCAATTCAGCGGTTGTTGATGAAAATGATCCCGCTAAAGGGATGGGTGCGGCAAGAAGTTAACACAGTGTCCAAAGAAGGGACAGAAGTACACCGAATGATGTCATCTGCGTAGAGGTGGATCAGAGACTCGCCAGCAGCAAGAGCGACATCATTGATGCACAAGCATTTCGCTACACTCGCATTAACATCTGCTAACCATGTGTATGTGACAAATAAAATTTGATTTGATTTGTATACAGAGAAGAGCGTCGGTCCAAGAATTGAACCCTGTGGCACCCCCATAGAGACTGCCAGAGGTCCGGACAACAGACCCTCCGATTTGACACACTGAACTTTATCAGAGAAGTAGTTGGTGAACCAGGCGAGGCAATCATTTGAGAAACCAAGGCTGTCGAGTCTGCCAATGAGGATGTGGTGATTGACAGAGTCCAAAGTCAAATCAAATCAAATCAAATCAAATTTATTTGTCACATACACATGGTTAGCAGATGTTATTGCGAGTGTAGCGAAATGCTTGTGCTTCTAGTTCCGACAATGCAGTAATAACGAACAAGTAATCTAACTAACAATTCCCCAAAAAAACTACTGTCTTATACAGAGTGTAAGGGGATAAAGAATATGTACATAAGGATATATGAATGAGTGATGGTACAGAGCAGCATAGGCAAGATACAGTAGATGATATCGAGTACAGTATATACATATGAGATGAGTATGTAAACCAAGTGGCATAGTTAAAGTGGCTAGTGATACATGTATTACATAAGGATGCAGTCGATGATATAGAGTACAGTATCTACGTATGCATATGAGATGAATAATGTAGGGTAAGTAACATTATATAAGGTAGCATTGTTTAAAGTGGCTAGTGATATATTTACATAATTTCCCGTCAATTCCCATGATTAAAGTGGCTGGAGTAGAGTCAGTGGCATTGACAGTGTGTTGGCAGTAGCCACTCAATGTTAGTGGTGGCTGTTTAACAGTCTGATGGCCTTGAGATAGAAGCTGTTTTTCAGTCTCTCGGTCACAGCTTTGATGCACCTGTACTGACCTCGCCTTCTGGATGACAGCGGGGTGAACAGGCAGTGGCTCGGGTGGTTGATGTCCTTGATGATCTTTATGGCCTTCCTGTAGCATCGGGTGGTGTAGGTGTCCTGGAGGGCAGGTAGTTTGCCCCCGGTGATGCGTTGTGCAGACCTCACTACCCTCTGGAGAGCCTTACGGTTGAGGGCGGTGCAGTTGCCATACCAGGCGGTGATACAGCCCGCCAGGATGCTCTCGATTGTGCATCTGTAGAAGTTTGTGAGTGCTTTTGGTGACAAGCCGAATTTCTTCAGCCTCCTGAGGTTGAAGAGGCGCTGCTGCGCCTTCTTCACGATGCTGTCTGTGTGAGTGGACCAATTCAGTTTGTCTGTGATGTGTATGCCGAGGAACTTAAAACTTGCTACCCTCTCCACTACTGTTCCATCGATGTGGATGGGGGGGTGTTCCCTCTGCTGTTTCCTGAAGTCCACAATCATCTCCTTAGTTTTGTTGACGTTGAGTGTGAGGTTATTTTCCTGACACCACACTCCGAGGGCCCTCACCTCCTCCCTGTAGGCCGTCTCGTCGTTGTTGGTAATCAAGCCTACCACTGTTGTGTCGTCCGCAAACTTGATGATTGAGTTGGAGGCGTGCGTGGCCACGCAGTCGTGGGTGAACAGGGAGTACAGGAGAGGGCTCAGAACGCACCCTTGTGGGGCCCCAGTGTTGAGGATCAGCGGGGAGGAGATGTTGTTGCCTACCCTCACCACCTGGGGGCGGCCCGTCAGGAAGTCCAGTACCCAGTTGCACAGGGCGGGGTCGAGACCCAGGGTCTCGAGCTTGATGACGAGCTTGGAGGGTACTATGGTGTTGAATGCCGAGCTGTAGTCGATGAACAGCATTCTCACATAGGTATTCCTCTTGTCCAGATGGGTTAGGGCAGTGTGCAGAGTGGTTGAGATTGCATCGTCTGTGGACCTATTTGGGCGGTAAGCAAATTGGAGTGGGTCAAGGGTGTCAGGTAGGGTGGAGGTGATATGGTCCTTGACTAGTCTCTCAAAGCACTTCATGATGACGGATGTGAGTGCTACGGGGCGGTAGTCGTTTAGCTCGGTTACCTTAGCTTTCTTGGGAACAGGAACAATGGTGGCCCTCTTGAAGCATGTGGGAACAGCAGACTGGTATAGGGATTGGTTGAATATGTCCGTAAACACACCGGCCAGCTGGTCTGCGCATGCTCTGAGGGCGCTGCTGGGGATGCCGTCTGGGCCTGCAGCCTTGCGAGGGTTAACACGTTTAAATGTCTTACTCACTTCGGCTGCAGTGAAGGAGAGACCGCATGTTTTCGTTGCAGGCCGTGTCAGTGGCACTGTATTGTCCTCAAAGCGGGCAAAAAAGTTGTTTAGTCTGCCTGGGAGCAAGACATCCTGGTCCGTGACTGGGCTGGGTTTCTTCCTGTAGTCCGTGATTGACTGTAGACCCTGCCACATGCCTCTTGTGTCTGAGCCGTTGAATTGAGATTCTACTTTGTCTCTGTACTGGCGCTTAGCTTGTTTGATAGCCTTGCGGAGGGAATAGCTGCGCTGTTTGTATTCAGTCATGTTACCAGACACCTTGCCCTGATTAAAAGCAGTGGTTCGCGCCTTCAGTTCCACACGAATGCTGCCATCAATCCACGGTTTCTGGTTGGGGAATGTTTTAATCGTTGCTATGGGAACGACATCTTCAAAGCACGTTCTAATGAACTCGCACACCGAATCAGCGTATTCGTCAATGTTGTTGGCTGATGCAATACGAAACATCTCCCAGTCCACGTGATGGAAGCAGTCTTGGAGTGTGGAGTCAGCTTGGTCGGACCAGCGTTGGACAGACCTCAGCGTGGGAGCTTCTTGTTTTAGTTTCTGTCTGTAGGCAGGGATCAACAAAATGGAGTCGTGGTCAGCTTTTCCGAAAGGGGGGCGGGGCAGGGCCTTATATGCGTCGCGGAAGTTAGAGTAACAATGATCCAGGGTCTTTCCACCCCTGGTTGCGCAATCGATATGCTGATAAAATTTAGGGAGTCTTGTTTTCAGATTAGCCTTGTTAAAATCCCCAGCTACAATGAATGCAGCCTCCGGATAAATCGTTTCCAGTTTGCAGAGAGTTAAATAAAGTTCGTTCAGAGCCATCGATGTGTCTGCTTGGGGGGGGATATATACGGCTGTGATTATAATCGAAGAGAATTCTCTTGGTAGATAATGCGGTCTACATTTGATTGTGAGGAATTCTAAATCAGGTGAACAGAAGGATTTGAGTTCCTGTATGTTTCTTTCATCACACCATGTCACGTTGGCCATAAGGCATACGCCCCCGCCCCTCTTCTTACCAGAAAGATGTTTGTTTCTGTCCGCGCGATGCGTGGAGAAACCCGCTGGCTGCACCGCTTCGGATTGCGTCTCTCCAGTGAGCCACGTTTACGTGAAACAGAGAACGTTACAGTCTCTGATGTCCCTCAGACAATACTGTGCAATGAATACATATGCACAGTATTGTTTCTTATCGATGGCGGTTAAGATATCGTTTAGGCGTGGCTGAGGTGCACCCATGACCAGCTCTGAAACCAGATTGCATAGCGGAGGAGGTATGGTGGGATTCGAAATGGACGGTAATCTGTTTGTTGACTAGGCTTTCGAAGACCTTAGAAAGGCAGGGTAGGATAGATATAAGTCTGTAGCAGTTTGGGTCAAGAGGGTCCCCCCTTTTGAAGAGGGGGATGACCGCAGCTGCTTTCCAATCTTTGGGAATCTCAGACGACACGAAAGAGAGGCTGAACAGGCTAGTAATAGTGGTGGCAACAATTTCAGCAGATATATTTTAGAAAGAACGGGTCCAGATTGTCTAGCCCGGCTGATTTGTAGGGGTTCAGATTTTGCAGCTCTTTCAGAACATCAGCTGACTGGATTTGGGAGAAGGAGAAAGGAGGAATGCTTGGGCGAGTTGCTGTGGGGGGCGCTGTGCATATACCCGGGCAAGAGACGGAGTATGGCGGACACTATTGGGGTCACACACACACAAACGCCACACACAAAAACCATGCATGCACAAGCATACACAGACACAGACAGAGACAGACACACAAACTCACTACCTCCTGATTTTGCTTAACCAAGGCCCTAAGATCACAAACAAAGTGGTACATCTACAGAATCATAGATCAGCATGCCTTGGGAGGTCCTTAGCATATATATTAATACCTTTAAGGTATTCTGTACAGTATCTAGGAGTTGTCAGTCTTGATGATGAGTACTGAGGGACATTACATCCTAGGTGGTTCAGAGTGCACACATGAGATCAATCTCAAATACCTCATCATATGAGGAAACGTGTGCTGTACCAGCACAAAGCACTGAGGTAAAAATACAGCCGGCTCAAGTGTCTCGTGTTGTATAAACCAAACAAACCTTTGCACATAATTACTCTCATTTGGATAAAATGTCAATGATTACTTTGTGCCAACAACTAGCTAGATGCCTCTGCCAAACATGAGTATCAAAACCTCTCTCTTTCTTTTTTCATCCATCTGATTGGAAGGTACAGCCATAAAGAGAAAATCTAGTGATCAAGTTCTTCTTGTCTCTAACTCTGCCAACAACATGCCCCTCTTCCTTCCAACTTCCACCTTGCACTGTGCCAGCTCTCCTCTTTTAAATGCCTTCCCTAGCTGCTGCTGTTGGACCCATCTCCTAGCCCCTCTGACCTGATGGGGGGGTGTGGGGGGGTGGCATTGTGTCTATGTCACGGCCGATGTACTGGGCAGGGACACTCTCCCTACCCCGTCTGATCCAGAGGCTTCATGGGTAGGTTCTAAGGAGACACAAAGCCTGTGTAAATTAAGCTTTCTGTAGCAGGACTCACACAGGGGAAGGATCTTGAATCAGGGGACGAATGGGAAGAAGCAGAGGAAGGATTTAGAATCAGGGGACGAATGGGAAGAAGCAGAGGAAGGATTTAGAATCAGGGGACGAATGGGAAGAAGCAGAGGAAGGATTTAGAATCAGGGGACGAATGGGAAGAAGCAGAGGACGGATTTAGAATCAGGGGACGAATGGGAAGAAGCAGAGGAAGGATCTTGAATCAGGGGACGAATGGGAAGAAGCAGAGGAAGGATTTAGAATCAGGGGACGAATGGGAAGAAGCAGAGGAAGGATCTTGAATCAGGGGACGAATGGGAAGAAGCAGAGGAAGGATTTAGAATCAGGGGACGAATGGGAAGAAGCAGAGGAAGGATCTTGAATCAGGGGACGAATGGGAAGAAGCAGAGGAAGGATCTTGAATCAGGGGACGAATGAGAAGAAGCAGAGGACGGATTTAGAATCAGCGGACGAATGGGAAGAAGCAGAGGAAGGATCTTGAATCAGGGGACAAATGAGAAGAAGCAGAGGAAGGATCTTGAATCATGTTTTCAGAAGAGGAAGAGCGGTTCCCTGTATAAGTCTGTCATCCTTCCTTGTATTCCCTGTTGTTTTGCATACTTTTTACACACACACACGTGCACACACACACACACACACACACACACACACACACACACACACAAACACACACATACAGACACAAACACACACATACAGACACAAACACACACTAAAGAACCACTGAACTGTTATTCAACGGGTGGGTCTAATCCTTAACCGCATTCCAGGAGGTTCCACAAGTTACCACCGGCTAAATCTATGACGTTAAAATACCTATTTACTCTGTTCCATCTGACTGCGAAATCAGTCAGAAATCAGCCCATCCAAGGAATTTATAAACTTGATCTCCACTATAAAAACCATCTAGACATTATCTCACATTTCTTTTAAACTTATATTTAGTTTTCAAAAGCAGAGATTTGTATAAACATTGTTGTTTGTCCAGCTGTCCCATAGTAATGAACATGTCGGGAGTAGAGACAAGACATTTTTATGGATATATAGAAAGAAATGTCAATTGAAAAAAGGTCAAACGAAACGAAGTGCAGCTAGTTTGCAGTCCTTCCAGCTTCAGTTTGAGGTGATTGTCTTAGCTGTGTTGCTGGCTAGCTCCAATGAACCGATAGAATGAATGACCAGCCGGCTTGGGTAGCAACCCTAGATTTATGTCGGGACCCTTTCTTGTGGAAGGATGAATCACGATGAATACATTCATCAAAATAACATTTTAATGAAAATATGTTAATCAATATGTTAATCAATATGTTAATCAATATGTTAATCAATATGTTAATCAATATTTGGATATGTTGGTTGCCCGTTTTATAAAAGTGACAAGCCAGTGTTTGGAGGAAACATTAGCACAGTTGGCTGGCAACACTGCAGACGTGTCAACATATCTGACTCTCACTGTATCTGACGCTCACTGCAGACGTGTCAACATATCTAACGCTCACTGTATCTGACGCTCACTGCAGACGTGTCAACATATCTAACGCTCACTGTATCTGACGCTCACTGCAGACGTGTCAACATATCTAACGCTCACTGTATCTGACGCTCACTGCAGACGTGTCAACATATCTAACGCTCACTGTATCTGACGCTCACTGCAGACGTGTCAACATATCTAACGCTCACTGTATCTGACGCTCACTGCAGACGTGTCAACATATCTAACGCTCACTGTATCTGACGCTCACTGCAGACGTGTCAACATATCTGACGCTCACTGCAGACGTGTCAACATATCTAACGCTCATTGTATCTGACTCTCACTCTATCTGACGCCCACTGCAGACGCGTCAACATATCTGACGCTCACTGTATCTGACTCTCACTGTATCTGACGCTCACTGCAGACGCGTCAACATATCTGACGCTCACTGCAGACGTGTCAACATATCTAACGCTCACTGTATCTGACGCTCACTGTATCTGATGCTGACTGCAGACGTGTCAACATATCTGACTCTCACTGTATCTGACGCTCACTGCAGACGTGTCAACATATCTAACGCTCACTGTGCTACGTGTCAACATATCTAACGCTCACTGTATCTAAACGCTCACTGCAGACGTGTCAACATATCTGACTCTCACTGTATCTGATGCTGACTGCAGACGTGTCAACATATCTAACGCTCACTGTATCTGACGCTCACTGCAGACGTGTCAACATATCTAACGCTCACTGCATCTGACGCTCACTGCAGACGTGTCAACATATCTGACGCTCACTGCAGACGTGTCAACATATCTAACGCTCACTGTATCTGACGCTCACTGCAGACGTGTCAACATATCTAACGCTCACTGCATCTGACGCTCACTGCAGACGTGTCAACATATCTAACGCTCACTGCATCTGACGCTCACTGCAGACGTGTCAACATATCTGACGCTCACTGTATCTAAACGCTCACTGCAGATGTGTCAACATATCTAACGCTCACTGTATCTGACGCTCACTGCAGACGTGTCAACATATCTGACGCTCACTGTATCTAAACGCTCACTGCAGACGTGTCAACATATCTAACGCTCACTGTATCTGACGCTCACTGCAGACGTGTCAACATATCTAACGCTCACTGCATCTGACGCTCACTGTATCTGACGCTCACTGCAGACGTGTCAACATATCTAACGCTCACTGTATCTGACGCTCACTGCAGACGTGTCAACATATCTAACGCTCACTGCATCTGACGCTCACTGCAGACGTGTCAACATATCTAACGCTCACTGTATCTGACGCTCACTGCAGACGTGTCAACATATCTAACGCTCACTGCATCTGACACTCACTGTATCTGACGCTCACTGCAGACGTGTCAACATATCTAACGCTCACTGTATCTGACGCTCACTGCAGACGTGTCAACATATCTGACACTCACTGCAGACGTGTCAACATATCTGACGCTCACTGCAGACGTGTCAACATATCTGACGCTCACTGCAGACGTGTCAACATATCTGACGCTCACTGCAGACGTGTCAACATATCTGACGCTCACTGCAGACGTGTCAACATATCTGACGCTCACTGCATCTGACGCTCACTGCAGACGTGTCAACATATCTGACTCTCACTGTATCTGACGCTCACTGCAGACGTGTCAACATATCAAATCAAATCAAATTTATTTATATAGCCCTTCGTACATCAGCTGATATCTCAAAGTGCTGTACAGAAACCCAGCCTAAAACCCCAAACAGCAAGCAATGCAGGTGTAGAAGCACGGTGGCTAGGAAAAACTCCCTAGAAAGGCCAATACCTAGGAAGAAACCTAGGTATTGACCAGCATGGTCGAATGACCAGCATGGTCGAATAATAATAAGGCAGAACAGTTGAAACTGGAGCAGCAGCACAGTCAGGTGGAAGTTGAAACTGGAGCAGCAGCATGGCCAGGCGGACTGGGGACAGCAAGGAGTCATCATGTCAGGTAGTCCTGGGGCATGGTCCTAGGGCTCAGGTCAGTTGAAACTGGAACAGCAGCATGGTCAGGTGGACTGGGGACAGCAAGGAGTCATCATGTCAGGTAGTCCTGGGGCATGGTCCTAGGGCTCAGGTCCTCCGAGAGAGAGAAAGAAAGAGAGAAGGAGAGAATTAGAGAACGCACACTTAGATTCACACAGGACACCGAATAGGACAGGAGAAGTACTCCAGATATAACAAACTGACCCCAGCCCCCCGACACATAAACTACTGCAGCATAAATACTGGAGGCTGAGACAGGAGGGGTCAGGAGACACTGTGGCCCCATCCGAGGACACCCCCGGACAGGGCCAAACAGGAAGGATATAACCCCACCCACTTTGCCAAAGCACAGCCCCCACACCACTAAATATCTGACGCTCACTGTGCCTACATCAACTTACGTCACTATGTTTGCTGATGACATGACGGCGGTAGGGCTGATCACCGATGACGATGAGACAGCCTATAGGGAGGAGGTCAGAAACCTGGCAGTGTGGTGCCAGGACAACAACTTCTCCATCAATGTGAGCAAGACAAAGAAGCTGATCGTGGACTACAGGAAAAAGAGGACCGAACAGGCACCCATAAACATTGACAGGGTGGAAGTGGAATGGGTACAGAGTTTCAAAATAAAAATACTTCCAGTTGACCGGGGAAGCTCGGGCAGGGCCCAAATTTGATGAACTGTCTTGTTGGAGAGGTGGCATCCTATGACGGAGCCATATTGAAAGTCACTGAGCTCAGTAAGCCCATTCTACTGACATTGTTTGTCTATGGAGATTGCATGGCTGTGTGTTCAATTTTATACACTTGTCAGCAATGGGTGTGGCTGAAATAGCCAAATCCATTCATTTGAAGGGGTGTCCAACATACACTATATATACAAAAGTGTCATGCATTCTCCCGCTCCCTGGCGCCCGAAGGTTCCATGCTCCCCAGCATTACGCACTCCTGCCACCATCATCACGCACACCTGCCTGCCCCCGTCACGCGCTTCAGCCAATTATTGGACTCACCTGGCCTCAATCATCTGTTTTATTACCTACAGTGGGGCAAAAAAGTATTTAGTCAGCCACCAATTGTGCAAGTTCTCCCACTTAAAAAGATGAGAGAGGCCTGTAATTTTCATCATAGGTACACTTCACCTATGACAGACAAACTGAGAAAAAAAATCCAGAAAATCACATTGTAGGATTTCTAATGAATTTATTTGCTAATTATGGTGGAAAATAAGTATTTGGTCACCTATAAACTAGCAAGATTTCTGGCTCTCACAGACCTGTAACTTCTTCTTTAAGAAGCTCCTCTGTCCTCCACTCATTACCTGTATTAATGGCACCTGTTTGAACTTGTTATCAGTATAAAAGACACCTGTCCACATCCTCAAACAGTCACACTCCAAACTCCACTATGGCCAAGACCAAAGAGCTGTCAAAGGACACCAGAAACAAAATTGTAGACCTGCACCAGGCTAGAAAGACTGAATCTGCAATAGGTAAGCAGCTTGGTTTGAAGAAATCAACTGTGGGAGAAATTATTAGGAAATGGAAGACATACAAGACCACTGATAATCTCCCTCGATCTGGGGCTCCACACAAGTTCTCACCCCGTGGGGTCAAAATGATGACAAGAACAGTGAGCAAAAATCCCAGAACCACACGCGGGGACCTAGTGAATGACCTGCAGAGAGATGGGACCGAAGTAACAAAGCCTACCATCAGTAACACACTACGCCGCCAGGGACTCAAATCCTGCAGTGCCAGACGTGTCCCCCTGCTTAAGCAAGTACATGTCCAGGCCTGTCTGAAGTTTGCTAGAGAGCATTTGGATGATCCAGAAGAAGATTGGGAGAATGTCATATGGTCAGATGAAACCAAAATATAACTTTTTGGTAAAAACTCAACTCGTCGTGTTTGGAGGACAAAGAATGCATCCAAAGAACACCATACCTACTGTGATGCATAGGTGTTGAAACATCATGCTTTGTGGCTATTTTTCTGCAAAGGGACCAGGACGACTGATCCGTGTAAAGGAAAGAATGAATGGGGCCATGTATCGTGAGATTTTGAGTGAAAACCTCCTTCCATCAGCAAGGGCATTGAAGATGAAACGTGGCTGGGTCTTTCAGCATGACAATGATCCCAAACACACCGCCCGGGCAACAAAGGAGTGGCTTCATAAGAAGCATTTCAAGGTCCTGGAGTGACCTAGCCAGTCTCCACATCTCAACCCCATAGAAAATCTTTGGAGGGAGTTGAAAGTCTGTGTTGCCCAGCAACAGCCCCAAAACAGCACTGCTCTAGAGGAGATCTGCATGGAGGAATGGGCCAAAATACCAGCAACAGTGTTTGTAAACCTTGTGAAGACTTACAGAAACGTTTGACCTCTGTCATTGCCAACAAAAGGTTTATAACAAAGTATTGAGATAAACTTTTGTTATTGACCAAATACTTATTTTCCACCATAATTTGCAAATAAATTCATAAAAAAATCCTACAATGTGATTTTCTGGATTTTTTTTCTCATTTTGTCTGTCATATTTGAAGAGTGCCTATGATGAAAATTACAGGCCTCTCTCATCTTTTTAAGTGGGAGAATTTGCACAATTGGTGGCAGACTAAATACTTTTTTGCCCCACTGTATATATGTCAGTTACCCAGCTCTTTTCCCCACTGCTGTATTAATGTTCCTACGTTATGTTACCCGGTGCTGACGCTGTTCCTGTCTTGTTCCATGTCTGTTCCCAATTAAATGTTGACTCCCTGCGCCTGCTCCTCTACTTCAGTGTCGGTCCTTACACAAACGTATGTACATACAACTAGGAATAAAGTGACAGATAGTAAACAGTAGCAGATTGTGATGAGTCAGAAAACGTGCAAAAAGGGTCAATGCAGATAGTCCAAACAGCTATTTGGTGAACGATTTAACTATTAATGTTATGGCTTGGGGGCAGAAGCTGATCAGGGTCATGTCTGTTCCAGACTTGGTGCATCAGTACTGCTCATTGGGAACTTCACAAAATGGGTTTCTATGGCCGAACAGCTGCACACAAGAATCACCATGCGCAATGCCAGGCATCAGCTGGAGTGGTGTAAAGCTTGCCGACATTGGACTCTAAATCAGTGGAAACGCGTTCTTTGGAGTGCTTCACTATCTGCAGTCCGACAGACGAATCTGGGTTTGGCGGATGCCAGGATAACACTACCTGCCTCAATGCATAGTGCCAACTGTAAAGTTTGGTGGAGGAGTAATAATGGTCTGGGGCTGTTTTTCATGGTTCAGGCCAGGTACAGCACACAATGACATTCTAAACTATTCTGCTTCCAACCTTTTTTTCCAACCTTTTGGCAACAGTTTGGCAAAGGCCCTTTCCTGATCGGCATGACAATGCCCTCGTGCACAAAGCGAGGTCCATACAGAAATCGTTTGTCGAGATCGGTGTGGAAAAACTTGACTGGTCTGAACAGAGCCCTGACCGTAACCCCATCAAACACCTTTGAGATGAATTGGAGCACTGACTGCGAGCCAGGCCTAATCGGCCCAACATCAGTGCCCAACCTCACTAATGCTCTTGTGGCTGAATGGAAGCAAGTCCCCACAGCAATGTTCCAACATCTAGTGGAAATCCTTCCCAGAAGAGGGGAGGTTGTTATAGCAGCAAATGAGGGGACCAACTACATGATTTTGGAAGGAGATGTTTGACGAGAAGGTCTCCACATACATTTGATCATGTGGTGCATCTACCTCCATTACATCGTACCCCTGCACGTCGACTTAGTACTTGTACCCTGTGTATATAGCCAAGTTATTGTTACTCATTGTGTATTTACATGTTTACATTATTACATGTTATTACTTTTCTATTTTCTTTCTCTCTGCATCGTTGGGAAGGGCCCGTAAGTAAGCATTTCAATGTCTGCATCTGTTGTTTACAAACATGTGACAAATAAAATATGATTTGATTCCCGCTCTTCTCTCCTTTGAATCTGTATAGCTCTCCATCAAGAGTGAAAGTAGAGGATGAAAATAGTGGTGAATTTGACAGTTTAATACCATGACTAAAAAGGCCAATACTGACATGCCAAACCCACTTAACCTGAGCTAAACCTTTTATCATGAGTATGATCTACTGTAACAGGCAATGTTGTGTGTTCATAGAAACAACTGAGGATGTAATAAAAACCAAATGCCCTGATGAGATGGGCCCATATTCATAAAGCAACCCAGAGAACGTGCTGATCTAGGATCAAGTTCCCCCTGTGCTAGTATTATTATTCATTATGATCTATAAAGGCTAATCTGATCCCAGATCAGCACTCCTACTCAGATTCCTGCTAGGATGGTAGCTGTGCATTTCAATGTTTTTTTTATGCGGGTGGGCTCAGTTGGCTGCAGAACCTTGTTGGATGCTCTCAACACCTGTTAACACTGAATTTTTTGTTGGCCATCTGGTGTGATGTTATATGAAGGACCTTCCATCCTCCTACGCCACATGAGGTACTGATGCTTTCTCCAGTCACACACACACACACACACACACACACACACACACACACACACACACACACACACACACACACACACACACACACACAGGAAACAATGTCACTCCCTCAAAGTTCTGACGAGGATATCACATAGTTTCACAATACTCACTAAAGGGACAATCTCAGTTTTCCAAGGTTGCCATCCATTTTTCCTTTGAAACTCCATAAGTCATCTTTGTAATTCTCAACGGACCAGATCCCACGTCAACATGTGGAATGCAACGATTCAGCCCGGATCACACCATTTTGACTTTCGTTTTCACCTGCTGAGTTTATTTTCATGACATACTGTAGAGAAGAGAGCCAGACAGCTTGCTATCAGTTCTTTAAATGAATCACTGATCATGCCCTTCTCCAACAACACGCTAATAAACTCACTCTGAACAGGCAGGGTAGCTTTAGGTCTTGCGGTGGCAGTCTGAAAGTGTCAAATCATCTTCACTTCAACTTCGAGGACTTCTTGAGTTTGAGTTTGAGTTAATTTTCTATTTTTACAGGGACAGTGCACATTAATCAACGTTTTAGTAAAAGTGCCGGTGTTAGCCAGCCGGCTAATTTTCAACCGCAGTCCCTGGGCAGGTTATTAAAAACAATTACAATATAGACAATAGCAACATAGAACAAGCAAGACATAGCAACATAGGACAAGCAAGACATAGCATACAGACAGAGCAACATAGGACAAGCAAGACGTAGCATACAGACAGAGCAGCATAGAACAAAAAGCAAAATTCACAAAAGCAACAAAGTGTTTCCACACCTCACAAGCTACAGACAACAGACAACATGGAGAGCGGCAACACACAGCTAGGGACCATGTTCACAAATCTGATTGACCTTTAGCGATGTCTTCAAGCATTTTGTGAAAGTGTGATATGTGGTGCAGTTATGTGTGTCTGATGGCAGTGTATTCCAGACATGGAATAAGCCAACTATAGAAGGGCATTGCCTGTCAAAGGTTGTTATCTTATCTAAGGCAGCAGTTTGTCATTCAAATTGACAAAAAGCCCTAAATGTCCTTAAAAAGTTGATATAGAAAAGATTCCCGTCAAGTTGGAGCCAAACAGCATAAGTACCTGTCAGGGTGTTGAACGAAACTACCACTGATTGGAAAGCATTGTGGAGGAGTTGGGTAGATGTTGTTGAAAACATTGTGGAGGAGTTGGGTAGATGTTGTTGAAAACATTGTGGAGGAGTTGGGTAGATGATGTTGAAAACATTGTGTAGGAGTTGGGTAGATGATGTTGAAAACATTGTGTAGGAGTAGGGTAGATGTTGTTGAAAACATTGTGGAGGAGTTGGGTATATGTTGTTGAAAACATTGTGGAGGAGTTGGGTAGATGTTGTTGAAAACATTGTGGAGGAGTTGGGTAGATGTTGTTGAAAACATTGTGGAGGAGTTGGGTAGATGTTGTTGAAAACATTGTGGAGGAGTTGGGTAGATGTTGTTGAAAACATTGTGTAGGAGTAGGGTAGATGTTGTTGAAAACATTGTGGAGGAGTTGGGTAGATGTTGTTGAAAACATTGTGGAGGAGTAGGGTAGATGTTGTTGAAAACATTGTGGAGGAGTTGGGTAGATGTTGTTGAAAACATTGTGGAGGAGTAGGGTAGATGTTGTTGAAAACATTGTGGAGGAGTTGGGTATATGTTGTTGAAAACATTGTGGAGGAGTTGGGTAGATGTTGTTGAAAACATTGTGGAGGAGTTGGGTAGATGTTGTTGAAAACATTGTGGAGGAGTTGGGTAGATGTTGTTGAAAACATTGGGAAGGTAGATACTCTACAGCTCTATCTTGTCATATATTGTTTTGGGAAAAACCTTGTGAGAAGGGTATTACAGAATTTAAATCACATCTTCATGGGAATCAAATCAGATTCAGAAATGCTTAACGTAGGTTGAATCATAACATTATAGAAAAAGGAGGAATGCACATCTGGTGCATAAGGTTGGCAATGCTCATTAAGACTGTCACTGGAGATCAGTAGCGGTGCTCGGCTAAAATCACTTGGGGAGCCAAGTCCCCACCAAAAACGCTCTATTTCAACCTATAGCGTTTGTGTTGAGATAAATGTGTTGATTGCTATTAATTCATATGCCTTGCGACCGTGGTTTATAGGCCTAAAGGCCGAAACAGTAACAAGACAGTGGCAGAATAAATTCTACCACACTTTTGTTTAATCACAAAACCGTTTAGCAACCTCTGTCCGGTTGAGTCCACAAAGCTTATCGCAGGTAATAGTTGGCAAACAAGTTAATGTTTAAAACATTAATCAAATCAAATCACATTTATTTATATAGCCCTTCATACATCACCTGATATCCCCAAACAGCAAGCAATGCAGGTGTTGAAGCACATTGGCTAGGAAAAACTCCCTAGATAGGCCAAAACCTAGGAAGAAACCTAGAGAGGAACCACGCTATGTGGGGTGGCCAGTCCTCTTCTGGCTGTGCCGGGTGGAGATTATAACAGAACATGGCCAAGATGTTCAAATGTTTATAAATGACCAGCATGGTCAAATAATAATAATCACAGTAGTTGTCGAGGGTGCAGCAAGTCAGCACCTCAGGAGTAAATGTCAGTTGGCTTTTCATAGCTGATCATTAAACGTATCTCTACCACTCCTGCCGTCTCTAGAGAGTTGAAAACAGCAGGTCTGGGACAGGTAGCACGCCCGGTGAACAGGTCAGGATTCCATAGCCGCAATGAAAACAGGAGCCTCCAGCACCATTCAAGCACCATTTCAACTTCAACATTTAAACATCATCAAATCACCTTTACTTAGTCTAAAACAGTGAGAACTAAAAGATCCCAAAAACAATTTAGTCCAATCAACATAAGCTAAATATGATGAAGCTTTCTGTTTGCGCGCGTGTGCACGTTTGAGCAAGTAGAAAAACATGTTGACTCACCCTACTTGTAGAGAAATGTTAATGCCATCCTCCTCTCTTTCATGTTGTCTAAAAGGTCTATCACTCTGTCATACAGTACACACTTACATTTTTAGTTGTCCTAGGCTACCTGGCTAAAATGCTTGCTCGTTAGCCTAACTTCCATTCATGGGCAATGTTAGCTAGTTAACATTAGCCTTCTACATCTAGCTACATATTGAACTTCCATCCTCTCAGACCAGGGGAACAACAATGTATCATTGGCCAGTATGGAGAATGAATTAAAACCCCAAGTCCAAATCCCCATCTCTATCCATGGCTAATTTAGTAAAGGGCCAATGTAGCTAGCTAGCTATCCACCAGAGGACAACAACACAATGAGATGTAACAATTCAAGTTGTTTCTGTTAATGGCATATGCTCTCAATGTGATTTGATAGGAGAGACGCCAAATCCAAGCTTGCTTGCATTGACACTTAGTTTTTTTCCCGCCAGGACCACAGTTGAGCTCGCTCAGTTCAGATCAATGCCGATTGCCACATTTTGTATACTTTCTTTGTCAAGGCCAAATGCTTGCTGGCCTCCCTTGCATTCAATGCTACAATGTCATACTAATTTGGTGTGTGTGTGTGTGTGGGGGGGGGGGGGGGGCTTCCCTTGGTGTAAATGAATACATGCCACTGCTGAAGTTTTTGGGAGTATAGCTCTACATTGACTACTATATTCTGATGTAAGACTGTTTAAACATTTTTGGTGATTCTTCCCCTGCTGGACTCCCAGTCCCTAGTTACGTTGGAGAACCATTAGGACTGACTCATGCCACGTGGAGGGAGCATAGGGTGGCCCTGTAGCATGCTGCTGTGTGCCGCTGAGACCTGATGTCAGGGCTCTGTTTGTGTGTTTTGGACCGAGATTGACCATGGAGGATCTTCCTCCTAATTGTGTAGCATTAGCGGATCTCCGATGAGGCGGAATGCCTGTTTTGTCTTAAGGGTGATTCCCCTTGTCAGAGGCTTGGGTGAGTCCACTCTTGGGATATGATTTAAGAGCGGGGAAGAGAGAGTGTGACCAAAAGCAACATCCAGATGATGGAGGGATGGGACATGGAAAAAAGAGAGGGACTAGAGAAAGCAGGCTCCTGAGGGATCTGGTGAGAGATTTGTTGGGCCAGTGGATTTGGTGATTTTCCCCGGTGGGGGAAAAAGGTTTTTCATTAACAAACTATGCAGATTTCTGCCATAATCTTTTTTTTAAAGTTAGGGACAGAATTTAGTAACAAACTGAAATAAGAAATGTAGACTAGGGTTCTGCCAGAGAAGGTTAATCACAAAACCAAGGTTAGCAGACAGAATGATCCAGAGATCTGTTCATTCAAACTGGGATTATGAAATCATTCAAGCTGGGGCACATTAAATTGGACTTTGGCTGCTTGTTATTTTTGGAGGCTGAATGAGCTGGTTCTGACCGAATAGAACACTCTGTTGTAGGAGGTTATGCTATTTTCAGAGCACCACATCCAGAGCTCAGCCTGTAATGCTGTAACACTGACTCTTTAGGGTTATGAGGCATGTTGCTCCAGGTTTTACTGGTGTTGAGTGGTAACTTATGTTGGCTATTAGGATACCAAAATAATTTGAAGGTTTAATGGGAATGGGAATGGGACTAGTCCACACTGTAGACACACACACACACACACACACAAACACATGTTGAAATCAATAAAACAGATTAGATTCTCTCTCAGGCTCCTGGATTAGTGGTAAGGAGCTCATGGTAAAGTTTTGAGCAGGCTAGAAAAGAATAATCAAAATAATATGACGACACCAAAAAGTGGATTATGCTTTCATTGCATCAGACCTCTAAGTGAAGTCCTATACTGCCCTACCCAGCAAAAAGGCAGTAACTGCTCATAGTGTGGAACTGAGAAAAATGGCTTTTATTTACCTTGGTTTCACAGTAACTTTATACAGTTACTGCTAACATGACTCCCAGTTTCACCACAACACAATACAATAGAGGCAGGATACTTGTCCACATGATTAAACCTCTCTGGGATATGTGGGACGTCCCACCTGGCCAAAAGCCAGTGAAAATGCATAGAGACAAATTCAAATAAATGAATATAAAAATCAAACTTTCATAAAATCACACATGTAAGATACCAAGTTAAAGATACACTTGTTGTGATTCCAGCCAACATGACAGATTTCAAAAATGAATTTCGGCGAAAGCAAACGATGCTATTATCTGAGGATAGCACCATAGTAAACAAAGAGAGAGAATATCTCAACCCAACAAAACACAGAAATAAATATATAAATCATGCCTTACCTTTGACGAGCTTCTTTTGTTGGCACTCCAATATGTCCCATAAACATCACAAATGGTCCTTTTGTTCGATTAATTCCGTCGATACATATCCAAAATGTCAATTTATTTGGCGCGTTTTGATCCAGAAAAACACAGCTTCCAACTTGTGCAACGTGACTACAAAATATCTCAAAAGTTACCTGTAAACTTTGCCAAAAAATTTCAAGCTACTTTTTTAATACAACTTTTGTTAGTTTTTTAAGTAAATATATATAATTGAAAATGGGATGATCTGTGTTCAATACAGGCAGAAAACAAACTGACGCTACCTTTCTGGTCACACGCCTCTATCTAACAGTACACTTGAAGTGACAACTCGTTTTGAACAGGGCTACTTCTTCATTACACAAAGGAAAAACCTTAACCAATTTCTAAAGACTGGTGACATCCAGTGGAAGCGGTAGGAACTGCAAGAAGGTCCCTTAGAAATCTGGGTTCCCAATGAAACCTCATTGAAAAGAGAGTGGCCTCAAAAGTTTGTTTGTCCTCTGGGTTTCGCCTGCTACATATGTTCTGTTCTACTCACAGACATGATTCAAACAGTTTTAGAAACTTCAGAGTGTTTTCTCGCCAAATCTAATAATTGGGAAGGGCCCAGTACTAATAATATGCATATTTTATCTTCTGGGGATTAGCAGGCAATTGAATTTGGGCATGCATTTCATCCGGACGTGAAAATACTGCCCCTTGTCACCAAGAAGTTAAGCATGTACTTAATGTAGCAAAAATTACATGAACTCATTTTTGACCAAATGAGCAGTCAATGCCTCTTTGTTTGGTAGGGCAGTATAGACGGGGAAAAAGTATTAAAATAAGAGAGGCAGAAGATCTGTTGTTTGCATGTCAGGACCTTTTTGTGGCGTCCTCATCTTTCATGTATTTATTACAAACTGCAGCTTTAGAATAAAATAAGGCAAGCTTTTATTTGACAGAAATGCTTCCTGTCATTGATGCATGCTAGGACCACTATTAGACATGTAGGCCTACGGAAACATACACTAACATACAGTATCCTGAGCTGAACAGAGTTACTTGTGTTTATCTTGTATTACCAATGCAAATAATGGGATCAACAGCTCTGTAAGTACTAACAACCAAATTCTGACTTCAGACACTAAAGGGTTTGCGTAAATCCAACATTGAAGTTACTTAATCAGTGATGGGTGCACTGATTTAAAGGGGAGTGGAAACACTAGGCTTTAGAACATCAGCTAACTGTAACTGTAAAACTGCCATATTGCCATCGTTGCATCACTGGCAGGATTTTCCCAAAAATGGCTGAAAGATCATGGACTATGGGTGCATTAATGAGCAAAATTTGCTGCTGTCAAACCTTATATGAAAACATAATACACATTTTGAAAGCCATACAATAGCACCACATCAATCAAATGGTAATCAGTCACGAAAAAACACTGGTGCAAGTCAAATCAAATCCAATTTTATTTTCCACATGAGCCGAATACAACAGGTGAAATGCTTACTTACAAGCCGTTAAGAGTTACAGAATCAATGTAGCAGAGTAGCAGCAGCATAACGTGGGGGGGGGGCATGGCAAGTAGTCTGAGTAGCCATTCCATTTGATGTTCAGGGGTCTGGCTTGGGGTAGAAGCTGTTTAGCTGTGCAATCCAGTTTCCGAGCCGGTCACGGGTGCACCTCAGCCACACTCAAGGTGCTAAATGGTATCATAACCGCTATCGATAAAAGACAGTACTGTGCAGCCGTCTTCATCGACCTGGCCAAGGTTTTCGACTCTGTCAATCACCATATTCTTATCGGCAGACTCAGTAGCCTCCGTTTTTCTAATGACTGCCTTGCCTGGTTCACCAACTACTTTGCAGACAGAGTTCAGTGTGTCAAATCGGAGGGCATGTTGTCCGGTCCTCTGGCAATCTCTATGGGGGTACCACAGGGTTCAATTCTCGGGCCGACTCTTTTCTCTGTATATATTAATGATGTTGCTTTTGCTGCGGGCGATTCCCTGATCCACCTCTACGCAGACAACACCATTCTGTATACTTCTGGCCCTTCCTTGGACACTGTGCTATCTAACCTCCAAACGAGCTTCAATGTCACACAACACTCCTTCCGTGGCCTCCAAATGCTCTCAAACACTAGTAAAACCAAATGCATGCTTTTCAACCGTTCGCTGCCTGCACCCGCACGCCCGACTAGCATCACCACCTTGGATGGTTCCGACCTAGAATATGTGGACATCTATAAGTACCTAGGTGTCTGGCTCGACTGCAAACTCTCCTTCCGGACTCATATCAAACATCTCCCATCCAAAATCAAATCTAGAGTTGGCTTTCTATTTCGCAACAAAGCCTCCTTCACTCACGCCGCAAAACTTACCCTAGTAAAACTGACTATCCTACCGATCCTCGACTTCGGCGATGTCATCTACAAAATAGCTTCCAATACTCTACTCAGCAAACTGGATGCAGTTTATCACAGTGCCATCCGTTTTGTCACTAAAGCACCTTATACCACCCACCACTGTGACTTGTATGCTCTAGTCGGCTGGCCCTCGCTACATGTTCGTCGCCATACCCACTGGCTCGAGGTCATTTACAAGTCTATGTAGGTAAACCTCCCCCTTATCTCAGTTCACTGGTCACGATGGCAACACCCACCCGTAGCACACGCTCCAGCAGGTGTATCTCACTGATCATCCCTAAAGCCAACACCTCATTTGGCCGCCTTTCCTTCCAGTTCTCTGCTGCCTGCGACTGGAACGAAGTTGGAGACTTTTACCTCCCTCACCAACTTTAAACATCTGCGATCTGAGCAGCAAACCGATCGCTGCAGCTGTACATAGTCCATCTGTATAAAGCCCACCCAATTTACCTACCTCATCCCCATACTGTTTTTATTTTATTTACTTTTCTGCTCTTTTGCACACCAGTATCTCTACCTGCACATGTTCATCTGATCATTTATCACTCCAGTGTTAATCTGCTAAATTGTAATTATTCACTCCTATGGCCTATTTATTGCCTACCTCCTCATGCATTTTGCACACAATGTATATAGATTATTTTTTTCCTACTATGTTATTGACTTGTTTATTGTTTATTGTTTACTCCATGTGTAACTCTGTGTTGTTGTCTGTTCACACTGCTATGCTTTATCTTGGCCAGGTCGCAGTTGCAAATGAAAACTTGTTCTCAACTAGCCTACCCGGTTAAATAAGGGTGAAATTTAAAATTTTTAAATAAAATCATTAGAATTATGTGGAACTCAAATCACGCTGCACGTTGGTCTGAGTATATTTCCAGTTTGTACGACGATCGTGACATATAGATACTTTTGTACCTGTTTTCTCCAGCATCTTCACAAGGTCCTTTGCTGTTGTTCTGGGATTGATTTACACTTTTCGCACCAAAGTACGTTCATCTCTAGGAGAGAGAACTCGTCATCTTCCTGAGCAGTATGACGACTGCGTGGTCCCATGGTGTTTATACTTGCGTACTATTGTTTGTACAGATGAACGTGGTACCTTCAGGCGTTTGGAAATTGTTCCCAAGAATGAACCAGACTTGTGGAGGTCTACATTTTGCTTTCTGAGGTCTTGGCTGATTTATTTTGATTTTACCATGATGTCAAGCAAAGAAGCACTGAGTTTGAAGTTAGGCCTTGAAATACATCCAAAGGTACACCTCCAATTGACTCAAATGATGTCTATTAGCCAATCAGAAGCTTCTAAAGCAATGACATCATTTTCTGGAATTTTCCAAGCTGTTTAAATGCACAGTCAACTTAATGTATGTAAACTTCTGACCCACTGGAATTGTGATACAGTGAATTATACGTGAAATAATCTGTCAACAATCGCTGGAAAAACTACTTGTGTCATGCGCAAAGTAGATGTCCTAACCGACTTGCCAAAACTATAGTTTGTTAACAAGAAATTTGTGGAGTGGATGAAAATGAATTTGATTGACTCCAACATAAGTGTATGTAAACTTCCGACTTCAACTGTATCTAGCTAGCTAATAATGATATGGGTATCATACATTTACTGGTAAAATAGCAATCCTGCAAGAGCCCTCTCTTGTGGCTGGCTAGGGAGCTAGCTACTGTAGAATCAGACACTAGCCAGTTCATTGTAGCTCTTAGCTAATACCAATGACAAATTATTTTTAAATGGACAATATGAAAATGTTATTTTCTACAGTTATCATAAAACAAGACAAGAGCTAAATCAGCTAGATAGCTAGCTACCTTGTCTCGCTTTGGCTGGCTGTCAACTCGGCGCGTTATCAGAAGATCATTTTACAGACTCAAAAATATAAGTACCAACATAAAAACAAATTGTATACAGTTTCTTACCTTAATATTGTTGTCCTGAACTCTCATTTACAAAGCTGTTAATTTTGTGATACCCCTTTCAGGTCCAGTGGAAGCGAGGAGCCTCCCGGTGGCAGCATTCACTTTCAGTCCCCTGACAGAACTGCTCAAAATGATCAATACTGCCAACGATGCATCAGTCATTACTATGGGAATTCAAGATGGTGCTACCCATACCCATAATAAGCGTTGTTCTATATCAAAATCCTTAAAATAGAGATGTTTCTATGTTAAATGCAAATGTTTAGTATCAGAGATGGAATACATCTCTGTGCTTAGCTTTACTTCTTGAAGTGTTTCCATTCCCCTTTAAGTTGCAGTGCATTATTATGTTTTATATTGAACCTTTATTAAACCAGGCAAGTCAGTATAAGAACAAATTCTTATTTACTATGGTGGCCTACTCTGGCCAACACGAGGCCAATTGTGTGCACAGCCGGATGTGATAGAGCCTGGATTCAAACCAGGTATTATAGAGACTCCTCTTGCACTGAGATGCAGTGCCTTAGACCTGTTGTGCCTTAGACCTGTGCCTGTTGTGTACTACTTATCTGTCTGCGAAAATGAAAATACTGTCATCTACGGCGTCCACATTAGGCTAGAATGACAGCAATTCATTGAGATCCTATGTTGCTCTGAGATAATGTTTGTGGATGTGTGACTCTGTCCTATACAATGCATACATGCAATGAGTAGGTTTAAGGGTGATTAAGTTTCAAGGTGATGAATCACTTTTTTACTGCAATGAACTCATTTATTTTCCTTATGGGCTTCAATCCAGTGATCTTCCAGTTAGCCGTAAGCACTGGGAAACACCCGCTAATGTTTGTTTGGTTTGACGTTGTTATTGCATTGGTTTATCCTTATCCAATCCAAACATATCCAATAATATTAACTGTATTGAGTTTAAAATAATAACAAATGGGGTACAAATTATGAGTGATGATTTTGTAAATATTATTGCATAATATTCACTGATACCATCATTTTACTGGAGCGGGCTAAATCAGGGTCACTCAGAGTGGTTCTTGGTAGTCTTAAACAAATCTACTTTGAAACAAAAGTCTATATCTCACACATATGGTTACGGACTTCAGAAAAGAAGAGACCTGTACCATGTCAGATATAGGGTTGAAATGTATTACATGTTGAGTTTGCATCCCAATATTACACTTTATATACATCACAGAAGACTAAAATATAACAAAACCGTTTGACATAGAAACACTGGATGTTCGGCGTAAAAAAAGTGTATTAATTATGAAATTATAAGAAAAATTAATAACATTCCACCCATGAGGCCACTAGGGGGTGATTTGGTCATTTGACTGCAGGGAAGGGTTTTAATAACAAACACACACACAAACAAACACACACACAAACATACAACAGCTGTCTTAAACAAACACATTATTCCCGTACTTTGTAAATATAGCACCCAGTATGTTGCATGAGTTATAATTGCTGAATGATTGTGTTTGAATGATCGTGCCTAAACGGTGAAACATGTGGCGCCTGGGTAGCTGACTCTTTGTTGACCTTTGTGTGTGTGTCAATGAGTGTGTGTGTGTGTGCATGTGTGTCTGTGTCTGTGTGTCTACATGGCCAAGCCTCCAAGATGGGACAGAGCGAAGTCTGAGTGACAGCTGGTGAGGAACTAAATCAAGATGGAGCCTTCACCTCAACCAGGAACACCCCGGGCCATGAGTCTGACAGAAACACAGTTGGGCTCCAGTGTGTCATCCATCATCTTCATCTCTCACTGCATGTGGTTTGGATGTACGGGGCTCACTGTTACTACACCCACACACATGCATACACACGTGTTATTGTGTGTCCACATTTTCAGGCATGTATGTATGCATATCACACACATACACACTTTTGTGTGTGGAAAATGGAGCCCTTAGTGTAGCCTGCACCTGTTGAAGTTTGTTGTGTGTATATAGCCTACACTAAACACAGGATAAGTTCATATCTGATAAGCCATGTCTCTCCTGTACAATGAGTTAAATGTATGACCCAGCCCACTGGGCACACACTGGTTCAATGAACATTCCTTCAACGTAATATCTCAATGTACTGTGACGTGGAATCAACATGGAATACACATCAACCAGTACTGTTTTCATTTCATTCAGCATTGTAAATATTGAAATTAGGCTAAATCTTGAACTTAAATACATTGACTGTATAACAGGTTTTTACATCAACCTAATTTAGACTTTTACCTTTGGATATTGTCTTGTATTTGAATGATTGTTGGTTGATTTCAAATGTAATCTACAAGTTATTAATATGTTGGATTCATGTCTCAATCAACAAAAAAATCTAAGTTGAAGTACTGGACTAAAATATATTAAACTGCATTAGAAGTGCAATTACATTTACATTTGAGTTAGTGCTATTCTTTAACTTAGATTTTTGGTTGAGATGGAGATGAATCTAACATATCACTCATTAATTATTAGACAAACTGGATTTTTTTCTGAATTGTGAACACAAATATCAACAATTAAGGAGAGGTATCTTCTGCTTGAATAGTATGTATGCTGTTTATAATGAACAACGTATAAAAGACAATATCTAAAGGTACAAGTTTATTATTAATATTATGAATTTGGCATCCTATGTATAAGGCTAATGGTAACTGCTTCTAAACTTCCAAAGGTCCAATCAACCGTGGACGAATGATAGTATACCTAGCTTCACATGGTATCCTTTGGGCAAGTCAGATGTTACTGTAGCTTACATAAACCCACTTCACTCTGAATTTATTTTCACATAAAGCTTTGTGTTAGAAAAGTTAGAGGAGTTACTTTCAACTATTCAATGTTATTTAGGTCGTCTACGCAAATGAGTATGACACCTGATCAACATCTAAACGTGTTGACATGATAGCTCAGCTGAATCGAACAGCTTGTTTCCAAAACTAACATCTGGATGTTGGACTCGTTCTCACAAGTGTTGTACATAAAATATGTCTAAAAAAAGAGAAGAAATCATTTCATCATCATTTCAACCACCCAATTGAACAATGGTGGAAAACACTTTAAGTTACTGTGTGGAATTTTCAACACAATTCGACGTATACATCATTCTGATGATTATGTTGAAATTAGATTGATGTACAACCTGTTAGTCAGGTTGCGTCAATGTATTTAAGTAGAAGTTTTACCCATCATTTCAATGTTTACAATGCTGATTATTTATTTAACCTTTATTTAACTAGGCAAGTCAGTTAATTAGGAACAAATTCTTATTTACAATGACGGCCTACCCCGGCCAAACCTTAACCCGGACAACGCTGGACCAATTGTGTGCCGCTCTATGGGACTAAAATTAGATTAAAACAGTACTGGTTGATGGCTTTTTTCAAATCAAATGTATTTTCAACGTTGATTCCATGTCTAAATACGTTGAGAAATTATATTGAAATAACATTGATTCAACCAGTGTGCGCCCAGTGGGAGACCACTACAATTCCAAAATGGTTCTTCGGCTGTCCCCATATGAGAACCCTTTTTGGTTCCAGGCAGAACTCATTTGCGTTCCATGTAGAACCCTATGTGAAAAGGATTTTAAATGGCACCATAAAGAAATCTACCTGGAATCAAAAAATTGTTATTCGAAGAGTTATCCTATGCGGAGAGCTGAAGAACTACTTTAGGTTCTAGATAGCAACTTTTTTCTATGAGTGTACTGAGGCTTTGATGAGAACCAGACATGTTCACTATGTGCTGTAGAGGGGGTGTTCTGTATGAACCAGAGCACTACTGAGGCTACGATGAGAACCAGACACTTTCACACTGTCACTTCACAGGGCTGTGTTTTACAGCATGCTGCTGCAGCTGACCTCCCAAGAACACACACACAGTTTTTCCTGCATGGGCCACTCATTAGTAGTGCAAACACAAAGTCTCACAAAAATGGCCTCTCACAATTTTTCACTATCTAAGACCCACTGCCACATTAACCCTGACACATGTCATCAAAACTCACTTGCATTGACAAACACGCTAACACACGCACACACACACACTCATGTATAACCATACCCTTCAATACTGTAAGACACAGGGCCCCAGATGACAGACAGTCGAAACCAGCATACAAATACACATACCGACACCCACCGACACACACACACACACACACACACACACACACACAGTTTCATGTATCATTCCGTGCTTCTGTCTTTGAGGTGGTTCAAGACACTGTTAACAGGATTGAGCTTCTCCATTAGCTGCCTTGGGGGTATCGTGTCTGCTACAGAAATCTACTGACTCACTACCAGATTCCCAGAAGCAGACAAAGGCATGAAAATACTTTGGAAAAGAGGTGGATAGCCTTAAACTACAGCACTGAACACACCTCCTATCAAACGTTTTGCAGTACGCCCAAATAAACAAATACATGTAATAACAGACTCTAATCTAGTATAAATGTAACGTAATATAAAGTGTTGTCTAGTTTATTAACTCTTACTTGCACTAGAGTCTTGGAGGCATAATACCATGAGTGTACCTTCTGCTGTGTACAGTACTTGTTATGTTGTTGCTGTCATTCTAAGTGTCATCTCTTTGTTTTCATTCTATAAATACCTGGCTGGATCAAAGGAGATTACAATAACACGGACAGTTTCTGTCTCAGGCACTCGGCGCTTACGCAGACGCCCAAAATAGATTCACGAGGGGGAAAATAAATTCTTTGTTTTAAAGCCGTCCCTGTTCTGTTTATTGGAAATGCCTCCTGCTTGACCAATGCAGTCTGGTAGTCTGGTATATTGGGTCATGGAGGATCACACTTTTTTCTTTCATTGTACTTTTTCATCTTTGGAAAAAGACAAATATAGTCCACTGTAAGCGGTGGCATCATTACTTATGTGGGCAGGTCTTGTGTAATGATGAGTAGAGGAATGAAATGAAACTCTTTCTCTGGGCTAATCTGTTCATCACGCTCAGTTAGACGGGTAGTGTGTTTTAGCGTTGATCCATGAATGAGGTTGAATTTCTCTCTCTGTTGTAAGTATTGAAGTGCCATAGCGTTGCCTAATATAGAATGATGTAAACATCTCTTTTTCAGGACCCTGTCTTTCAAAGATAATTGGTAAAAATCCAAATAACTTCACAGATCTCCATTGTAAAGGGTTTAAATACTGTTTCCCATGCTTGTTCAATGAACCATAAACAATTAATAAACATGCAGCTGTGGAATGGTTGTTAAGACACTAATAGTTTCCAGACCGTAGGCAATTAAGGTCACAGTTATGAAAACGTAGGACACTAAAGAGGCCTTTTTACTGACTCTGAAAAACACCCAAAGAAAGATGCCCAGGGTCCCTGCTCATCTGTGTGAATGTGCCTTAGGCATGCTGCAAGGAGGCATGAGGACTGCAGATGTGGCCAGGGCAATAAATTGCAATGTCTGTACTGTGAGACGCCTAAAACAGTGCTACAGGGAGACAGGATGGACAGCTGATCATCCTCGCAGTGGCAGACCATGTGTAACAAAACCTGCACAGGATTGTACATCCCAACATCACACCTAGGGGACAGGTACAGGATGGCAACAACAGCTGCCCGAGTTACACCAAGAATACACAATCCCTCCATCAGTGCTCAGACTGTCCGCAATAGGCTGAGAGATGCTGGACTGAGGGCTTGTAGGCCTGTTGTAAGGCAGGTCCTCACCAGACATCACCGGCAACAACGTCGCCTACGGGCACAAACGCAAACCAGACAGGACTGGCAAAAAGTGCTCTTCACTGACGAGTCAAGGTTTTGTATCACCAGGGGTGATGGTCGGATTCACGTTCATTGTCGAAGGAATGAGCATTACACCGAGGCCTGTACTCTGGAGCGGGATCGATTTGGAGGTGGAGGGTTCATCTTGGTCTGGGGCAGTGTGTCACAGCATCATCGGACTGTTGTCATTGCAGGCAGTCTCAACGCTGTGCGTTACAGGGAAGACATCCTCTTCCCTCATGTGGTACCCTTCCTGCAGGCTCATCCTGACATGACCCTCCAGCATGACAATGTCACTAGCCATACTGCTCATTCAGTGCGTGATGTCCTGCAAGACAGGACTGTCAGTTTTCTGCCATGGCCAGTGAAGAGCCCGGATCTCAATCCCATTGAGTACGTCTGGGACCTGTTTGATTGGAGGGTGAGGGCTAGGGCCATTCCCTCCAAAAAGGGTAAGATCTCACAGCAAGAACTGGCAAATCTGGTGCAGTCCATGAGGAGGAGATGCACTGTAGTACTTAATGCAGCTGGTGGCCACACCAGATACTGACTGTTACTTTTGATTTCGACCCCCCCTTTGTTCAGGGACACATTATTCAATTTCTATTAGTCACATATCTGTGGAACTTGTTCAGTTTATGTCTCAGTGGTTGAATCCTCTTATGTTCATATAAATATTTACTTATGTTAAGTTTGCTGAAAATCAACACAGTTGACAGTGAGAGGCACGCTTCTTTTTTTGCTGAGTTTACATGAGGAATTTAACATTTTAGTTATTTTCATTGATCCGTCCTCTTTTCCTCTCTGAAGAAACAGTTCTGTTTTTCTGTCAGCTGCTCCATTGTGTTAATGTTGATCCAACCAATGCAGAAGAGGAGAGATTGTGTAAAAGTAAAGTTGCCATAAAACAACTTTTAACAGATTAAAGCTATTAGTTTTAAGTCACAACTACTTGAGGGCCACGACTGCTAACATAAATAGCTTTCCTCAGGTCTGTAAGCAAGACTGATTCCTAACCGAACAGAACAAGGCACTTAGCTGAAGCCAGAACCATGTTAGCTGTGCAAACTCTACGTGTGTCCTTGTGTTTAACACATTTGGTACAGCAAACAGCGCAGGTTGTCTGTAATGTGAGGAGTGCTTACAGGGCGTGTTGAAAACCTGCTGTCTCAAACAAATGCGTGTAAACAGTGTGACAAGGCCCTGCTCTCACAAAGAATAGCTGTTGTTTCAGCCCCGACAGGTTTTTGGCTGATTCTCTTTGAATGACTGATTGGACTCCAGTCAAAAATCTTTGTCCTGACACTACTTGGAGAGTGAATAGAACTGTATTGGTCCCTGTCAATTAAAATATTGCATAAGATCGAGTGGATTTGGTGAGTCAGTTGATATTGTGATAGAAAAGTTGCTATTTGAAGCTGGACGATGCCGGTTATAACTGGCTATGACAACCAGATACACTTATGGTAGTGAAGGGAGCTCAGTGGACCAACCTATATGTTGATCAACCTGTTTGTGAACCTCTTCTCAAGCCAATGAATATACACCCCTTCTCAAGTAAATTAATGTGAACCTCTTCTCATGCCAATTAATGTGAACCTCTTCTCAAGCCAATTAATGTGAACCTCTTCTCAAGCCAATTAATATAAACCTCTTCTCAAACCAATGAATATAAACCTCTTCTCAAGCCAATGTATGTGAACCTCTTCTCAAGCCAATTGATGTGAACCTCTTCTCAAGCCAATGTATGTGAACCTCTTCTCAAGCCAATTGATGTGAACCTCTTCTCAAGCCAATGAATCTGAACCTCTTCTCAAGCCAATTCATGTGAACCTCTTCTCATGCCAAATAATGTGAACCTCTTCTCATGCCAAATAATGTGAACCTCTTCTCATGCCAATTAATGTGAACATCTTCTCAAGCCAAATAAATTAAAGATAAGCAAACACAGCTAAATATCTTCTGACTGATACTTGTTTGCATCCAGTAATCCCAGTGGAAACATTTTAAACGGGTTTTCCATAAATAGGCGTCAATAATATTCTGAAGAAGCCAGCGTGGTACAGATATGCAGCTGTTGGTCACAGACACCTTTATAAAAAAGGTAGGGGTGTGGATCAGAAAACCTGTCAGTATCTGTTGTTCCACTCCTCTTCAATGACTGTGTGAAGTTGCTGGATATTGTCAGGAACTGGAACACATTGTCGTACACGTCGATCCAGAGCATCCAAAACATGCTCAATGGATCTGGTGAGTGTGCAGGCCATGGAAGAACTGGGATATGTTCAGCTTCCAGGAATTGTGTACATATCCATGCGACATTGGACCATGCATTACGCTGAAACATGAGGTGATGGCGGTGGATGAATGGCAATGACAATGGGCCTCAGCATCTCAAATCAAATCAAATCAAAATGTATTTGTCACATACACATGGTTAGCAGATGTTAATGCGAGTGTAGCGAAATGCTTGTGCTTCTAGTTCCGACAATGCAGTAATAACCAATGAGTAATCTAGCTAACAATTCCAAAACTACTACCTTATACACACAAGTGTAAAGGGATAAAGAATATGTACATAAAGATATATGAATGAGTGATGGTACAGAGCGGCATAGGCAAGATGCAGTAGATGGTATCGAGTACAGTATATACATATGAGATGAGTATGTAAACAAAGTGGCATAGTTTAAAGTGGCTAGTGATACATGTATTACATAAAGATGCAGTAGATATAGAGTATAGTATATACCTATATATATGAGATAAATAATGTAGGGTATGTAAACATTATATTAGGTAGCATTGTTTAAAGTGGCTAGTGATATATTTTACATCAATTCCCATCAATTCCCATATATTCCCACATATCAATGATGTTGCTCTTGCTGCGGGCGATTCCCTGATCCACCTCTACGCAGACGACACCATTCTATATACTTTCGGCCCGTCTTTGGACACTGTGCTATCTAACCTCCAAACAAGCTTCAATGCCATACAACACTCCTTCCGTGGCCTCCAACTGCTCTTAAACGCTAGTAAAACCAAATGCATGCTTTTCAACCGGTCGCTGCCTGCACCCGCATGCCCGACTAGCATCACCACCCTGGATGGTTCCGACCTAGAATATGTGGACGTCTATAAGTACCTAGGTGTCTGGCTAGACTGCAAACTCTCCTTCCAGACTCATATCAAACATCTCCAATCGAAAATCAAATCAAGAGTCGGCTTTCTATTCCGCAACAAAGCCTCCTTCACTCACGCCGCCAAGCTTACCCTAGTAAAACTGACTATCCTACCGATCCTCGACTTCGGCGATGTCATCTACAAAATGGCTTCCAACACTCTACTCAGCAAACTGGATGCAGTTTATCACAGTGCCATCCGTTTTGTCACTAAAGCACCTTATACCACCCACCACTGCGACTTGTATGCTCTAGTCGGCTGGCCCTCGCTACATATTCGTCGCCAGACCCACTGGCTCCAGGTCATCTACAAGTCCATGCTAGGTAAAGCTCCGCCTTATCTCAGCTCACTGGTCACGATGGCAACACCCATCCGTAGCACGCGCTCCAGCAGGTGTATCTCACTGATCATCCCTAAAGCCAACACCTCATTTGGCCGCCTTTCGTTCCAGTACTCTGCTGCCTGTGACTGGAACGAATTGCAAAAATCGCTGAAGTTGGAGACTTTTATCTCCCTCACCAACTTCAAACATCAGCTATCTGAGCAGCTAACCGATCGCTGCAGCTGTACATAGTCTATTGGTAAATAGCCCACCCTTCTTCACCTACCTCATCCCCATACTGTTTTTATTTATTTACTTTTCTGCTCTTTTGCACACCAATATCTCTACCTGTACATGACCATCTGATCATTCATCACTCATCACTCATCACTAATTATTTGCCTACCTCCTCATGCCTTTTGCACACATTGTATATAGACTCCCCCTTTGTTTTCTACTGTGTTATTGACTTGTTAATTGTTTACTCCATGTGTAACTCTTTGTTGTCTGCTCACACTGCTATGCTTTATCTTGGCCAGGTCGCAGTTGCAAATGAGAACTTGTTCTCAACTAGCCTACCTGGTTAAATAAAGGTTAAATAAAAAATTAAAATTAAAATAAAATAAAATAATTAAAGTGGCTGGAGTTGAGTCAGTGTGTTGGCAGCAGCCACTCAATGTTAGTGGTGGCTGTTTAACAGTCTGATGGCCTTGAGATAGAAGCTGTTTTTCAGTCTCTCGGTCCCAGCTTTGAACTGACCTCGCCTTCTGGATGATAGCGGGGTGAACAGGCAGTGGCCCAGGTGGTTGTTGTCCTTGATGATCTTTATGGCCTTCCTGTGACATCGGGTGGTGTAGGTGTCCTGGAGGGCAGGTAGTTTGCCCCCGGTGATGCGTTGTGCAGACCTCACTACCCTCTGGAGAGCCTTACGGTTAAGGGCGGAGCAGTTGCCGTACCAGGCAGTGATACAGCCCGACAGGATGCTCTCGATTGTGCATCTGTAGAAGTTTGTGAGTGCTTTTGGTGACAAGCCAAATTTCTTCAGCCTCCTGAGGTTGAAGAGGCGCTGCTGCGCCTTCTCCATGATGCTGTCTGTGTGGGTGGACCAATTCAGTTTGTCTGTGATGTGTACGCCGAGGAACTTAAAACTTACTACCCTCTCCACTACTGTTCCACCCCAGTATCTCTGTGCATTCAAATGACCATTGATAAAATGCAATTGTATTCGTTGTTCATAGCTTATGTCTGCCCATACCATAAAACCACCGCCGGCATGGGGCACTATTCACAACATTGACATCAACGAAACTCTCGCCCACACAACGCCACACACTTGTTTGGCGGTTGTGTGGCCAGTTGGAAGTACTGCCAATTCTCTAAAATGACGTCGGGGGTGGCTTATGGTAGAGAAATTAACATTCATTTCTCTGGCAACTGCTCTGGTGGCAATTCATGCAGTCAGCATGCCAATTGCACGCTCCCTCAAAACTGAGACATCTGTGGCATTGTGTTGTGTGACAAAACTACCCATTTTAGAGTGGCCTTTTTATTATCCCCAACACAAGATGCACCTGTGTAATAATCATGCTGTTTAATCAGCTTCTTCATATGCCACCCTTATCAGTTGGATGTAAACACATTTTTTGTACACAATATTTTCCCACAAGTGCTCAGCTCAGAGAGAATGCCAAGCGTGTGCAAAGCTGTCATCAAGGCAAACGGTGGCTACTTTGAAGAATCTAAAATATATTTTTATTTGTTGAACACTTTTTTGGTTAGTACTGTACATGGTACCATTAGTGTTATTTCATAGTTTGGATGTCTATAATGTAGAAAATAGTAAAAAATAAAGCCCTTGAATGAGTAGGTGTGTCCAAACTTTTGACTGGTACTGTATATATACATTACATGACCAAAGGAATGTGGACACCTGCTTGTTGAACATCTCATTCCAAAAGCATGGGCATTAATATGGAGACGGTCCCCCTTTGCTGCTATAACAGCCTCCTCTCTTCTGGCAAGGCTTTCCACTAGATGTTGGAACGTTTCTGCGGGGACTTGCTTCCATTCAGCCACAAGAGTATTATTCAGGTCAGCCTCTGATGTTGGGCGATTAGGCCTGGCTCGCAGTCGGCGTTTCAATTCATCCCAAAGGTGTTCGATGGAGTTGAGGACAGGGCTCTGTGCAGGGCAGTAAAGTTCTTCCATACCAATCTTGACAAACCATTTCTGTATAGACCTCGTTTCGTGCATGGGCATGCTGAAACAGGAAAGGCCCTTCCCCAAACTGTTGCCACAAAGTTGGATGCACAGAATCATCTAGAATGTCATTGTGTGCTGTAGTGTTTAAGTTCTCCTGGCATCCACAAAATCCATATTTCTTCATCGAACTGCCAGATTAAGCGTGATTCACTCCTGGGAACGCATTACCACTGCTACAGAGTCCAAAGGTGGCAAGTTTTACACCACCATAGGCCATGCTTGGCATTGCGCATGTTGCTCTAGGCTTGTGTGTGGCTACTCGGCCATGGAAACCTTTTTCGTTAAGCTCCCGACGAACAGTCATTTTGCTGACGTTGCTTCCAGAGGTAGTTTGGAATGTAGTAGTGAGTGTGGCATTCGAGGACAGATGATTGTTATGCGCTATGCGCTTCAGCACTCGGCGGCCTCATTCTGTGAGCTTGTGTGGCCTACCACTTCGCAGCGGAGCAGTTGTTGCTCCTAGACGTTTCTACACACTTAGTTCCAGAAATGTAGCAAACTAACTTGTTGGAAAGATGGCAGCCTATGATGGTGCCACATTGAAAGTCACAAAGATCCTCAGTAATAAGCATCTCTACTAACCAATGTTTGTCTATGGAGATTGCATGGCTGTGTGCTCGATTTTATACACCTGTCAGGAATGGGTGCAGCTGAATTAGCCGAACACTAATTTGAAGGGGTGTCCACATACCTTTGTATAAATAGTGGGTATAAAAGTTTTAGACCACCAACTCATATTTTGGACTATTTTCTACATTGAAGAATAATAGTGAAGACATAAAAACTATGAAATAACACATATGGAATGTTACCAAACGAAGTATTAAACAAATCCAAATATATTTTATATTTCAGATTCTTCCAAGTAGCCACCCTTTGCCTTGATGACAGCTTTTCACACTCGTCCATCCTATCTCACCCATGAATGTCTTAATTGAAATTACGGATTGCATCTTATACGCTCGTTGTCCCCTTATGTCATAGTTGGTACATCTCAATTGTCAGTAGAAACCACATTTATTAAAGCAAGTCAGCCATATCAGCTATGTTTTTTTTAAAGGTAGTAAATGAGGCTGAATGAACTGTTTCACTGCCAGACAAGGCTCTGCTGATAGCCAGATGTAGCAGTGGTAAGGTGTTGGGACTGGGACTCTGCTGGTGGGACAGCTTTATGTAGGCCCTAACAGTGTGTGGGCACCGTTTGTCATCGTTATAGTACAATGAACGTATTGTTTAGTGTTGTGATGTGTTGTGTAGTGGGTTTGCTGGCATGCATCGAAGCCATTACACTTTTGCCCCAGCAAGATTTACATGCTTAAATTGCCACTGCTTCATCTAACATATGAACTATGGAGAAGAATTTATTATGTAATGTGTACTGTAGTCACATTAATCTATATTGACATGAAATGTCCTTGAATGTTTTTGACTTGTTCAAATGTTAGTAGTAAACCAACACAAAAAGTCAGAAGTTCAGTATGAAATGTACCCTATTACTCAGTAAACTATGCAACATTCTAGACAAAGAAGGGGGGGGCACATCTTGCCATTGTGTACGTTGTCAGGATACTGTGTGCAACCGTTAAACCCGCCTTGTTGAGCTAATCCGACACCGATACTCTCCAGTACGTATGTTTGTGTGTACCTTTTTCCACAGGCTGCTGCACAAAAGACTCTATAGGACGACTCACATCTCACACCCACTCATCTCTTCTGATTTCACCCTGACTGAAAACGTCATCTCACTGAACCCCACCTGTCACCTTCCGTCTGCAGCTCGACCTGATGCTTTTTGTTCCAGCCCAGGTTAACTGCTGTGAGACCTGAACTCTACAGAGAAACCAGACTCTGAGTCCTCATCCCATGGCTTTGCTTTGCCTAATATTAGGAAGGTGTTCCTAATGCTTTGTACACTCAGTATAAATCATCAGGATGTGGTAGTGGTTATGTTCAACACTTCTCCAATCATTGTTGAGATCTGATATTCTGCACAGCACAAGACAATGTCATATCATCAACCAATCGCATTTGTCAAATTCTTTCCGGGCTACATTTCAGCTAAATTTGGAGAAGACAGTTAACAACTTACAAAAAATGTGCTTCTAACGAAGAGCTATAACATTAAGTAAATAGCCGTATTAGACTGAAAGAAATAAGGTAATTGTATCACATTTGTGAGGCTCTCCATCCTCAAACATCGCTGCTACTTCACTCAATCCCCTTTTAAAATCATCAATTTTTAACTGTTTTAATTCCCTGAGATTAACCAGAAATGTTTCTTTGACCAAATATGCCCAGATTTGTACATAACAGACTTACATGTGGTCACCCTAGACACAACACACATCAACACATATCAGGCACAGAGCTGGAGTGCATGGAGTCAGATCAGTTAAACATAAACGTATTGAAAATTGCTAGATTAGCTACTAAACGTTAAGGGGGCTCCCGAGTTGCGCAGCTCTCTAAGGCATTGCATCTCAGCGCTAGAGGAGTCACTACAGACCCTGGTTCGATTCCAGGATGTATCACAACAGGTCGTGATTGGGAGTCCCATAGGGTGGCGCAAAATTGGCCCAGCATCATCCAGGTTAGGGTTGGCGGGTGTAGGCCGTCATTGGAAATAAGAATTTGTTCTTAACTGACTTGCCTAGTTAAATAAAGGTTAAATAAAATATAGAAACATGAACAGATAGTTAAGGGATTAGCCCGGGCAGGGGTCCCCAGTTCCCACTCTCCCCCCTCGACCATGACAAGCCTCCCGTCCCGTCTCCTTAACTAGGGGCAGTGCTAGATAGTGACTCTGTTTCTCCAAAACAGATATTTAATCCACCTGATCCGGGCAGTCCACTGGGCTGAACAGAGGTGTGTGTGTTTGGGATAAGCTAAGACGCCTCAGGCTTGAGCTTTGTCTACTGGATGCTAACTGGATATGAAGATGGGAGGAGAGGAAAAAAGAACAGAGGATGATGAATGAAAAAGAGGAGAAAATAGGAGCAGAGCTATTTGTATTAGTCATCTTCATCTCCGTGGAGATGAAGGGTGGGGATGCCTGACTGGGAACGGAACCTGACAGGCCCCGATCAGAAACCAGCGGGTATTTCCCCATTGAGAGGAAGCTCCCCTAACAATGTCAAGCTCCTCCTCAATGTGAGTTCATACATGGGCCCCTGGAAAAGATGTACAAGACGTGAAAGATGTTCATGATGTTTTGCTGCTATTACTATCAAACATCTGCCTGTTAGACCTGCCCAGAGAAAATAACAACAATGAGGAAAGTCTTGATTCCTTTAGTGGAAAACTGTAGTAAACTTTAAACTATTCAGCCGATTGAGAGCTCTCATTTTCCTGTGTGGCAACAGAGAACCAAAACAAAAGGCCCTCCCACTTAAAGCTCTAGTCTTACCAGAACAATGTGTGCGACTGGAACTTAGGGCCCCATCTGGACCGCAAGCGCCTGCCATCACAAACGGCTCGGTTACTCCGCAACCTAACATGACAATGTGACGAAAATGGGAAAAGCAAACATGTTTTGAAACAAAAGGATAGCAACAGCAGGCTGGGGATTACGAGTCAAACGTTTACTTAAGAATATGGAATGATTGATGACAAAGCTGCCACACATGAAGTCCAGGATCTTGCCATTGCGCATCAACCGAGAAAACCTTTCCATTTGACACTGCAACACACAGACCAATCTCTCAACTTCAACATCCAGGAATTTGGAGCACAAACAACTTGGGCTTTTGAAATGTTATTTTATGTCGGGCCCAAACGCAGGAAGAAAAGTGTGACGCACGCCTGCTATGCATGCAGAGAGAGGGTCTGTTTGTGCGTGTGTGTGTGTCTGCGTGTGTGCGTGCGTGCGTCTGTGTGCGTCTGTGTGCGTCTGTGTGTGTCTGTGTCTGTGTGTGTGTGTGTGTTTTGAGCACTGTGAGAAAGCCTTTGTAAGGTATTTCAGCAGAAATCATTACAAGCTCTCCAAAAATGTATATGTGAATGCAAGGGGTGGCTGGAACAGAATGCCAAAAACATACCAGGTAACGATCTGTTATGGCACAGATGGCAGGACAAACATAGGAATGCCAGAAAGTCTATCTTTATCGCCTAGGGTAAAGTTATTGTGAGGTTATAGACTGCAGTTGAGAAAGGACATAAAATACATGTCCCAGATTCAATATTGTTTCACTGTGAGAGTTTATACTGAGTATACAAAACATTAGGAACACCTGCTCTTTCCATGACATAGACTGACCAGGTGAATCCAGGTGAAAGCTATGATATGTAGATGAAGGGGAGGAGACAGGTTAAAGAAGGATTTGTAAGCCTTGAGATACTGGATACATGGATTGTGTATGTGTGTCATTCAGAGGGTGAAGGGGCAAGACAAAAGATTGAAATTCCTTAGAACGGGGTATGATATTAGATGCCAAGCACAACGGTTTGTGTCAAGAACTGCAACGCTGCTGTGCTTTTCATAGTCAACGGTTTCCCATGTGTATCAAGAATGGTCCAACACACAAAGGACATCTAGCCAACTTGACACAACTTGACACAACTGGCACAACTTGTTCACATTATTCTGGAGTTTAAAAAAGGCTGGCAATCTCCCCTGCCAAGTCACGCAATAGGCAAAAGGTGTCGTCCGTCCGGGTAGCCAGGATGTCAGAGGCAAGATGAGCGCTATTATCATCAAGTAAGGTTGCGGTTAGGACTGTTACGGTGACCTTATTACCGACACACCGGTGGTCATGAGTCATGACTGCAGTCAAATTCCACATGACCGTTTAGTCACATTAATATAGCCCAACATTTGTATCAGAACTAAAGGTATATAAATAACTGTATATTAAGCATATAGGAGGGCCTGATTCTTTGCTAAAACGCTCAACACAGAATAGCCGCATGTGCACACTCCCTCAAATATTTTGTAGAAAATATCCTTTCTATTTTATTCAGCTATGTTCAATTGTATTTTGTACTATAAAATAATACTAAATAATGTCATGGAATTCTAAGCAAATCTTGTTTGCTAAATGAACTAGTGTAGCCCAAAGCCATATGGAATAGCCAGGTCAGGGCCTAACATAAGGACAAGGAGTACGCTATTCTGTTCTTCTGAAATAAACTACATTTTCTTCATATCATGTTTATTTAGACCTGTCTAAATAAAATAACAGATTTATTTTACTAGGCAAGTCAGTTAAGAACAAATTCTGATTTTCAATGAGGGCCTAGGAACAGTGGGTTAACTGCCTGTTCAGGGGAAGAACGACAGATTTGTACCTTGTCAGCTTGGGGATTTGAACTTGCAACCCTTTTGGTTACCAGTCCAACACTAACCACTAGGCTACCCTGCCGCCCCTATTGTGATGGTGTAGGCTATATTACATGGCTTTATTTGACTTTTTAAAATGGAGATGTTCCAAAGGTCTGCATCAGTGGCTTGTAGGAAACCAGGAGATGCTAAATGTGTTTTAATTCATTAACGGTCAATTACCGTGAGACCGGCAGATATTTGCTTGACAATCACCAGCTGACATAATGTCATGACAGTGTTTGCTAGGGCATTGTGGACAGGGATGGCAAAAAGTCATCGATCAGTCGCGATCAGTCCCAGTGCCCGGCACCTGTTTTTTGTTCAGTTATATCCCTATCCCAAATCATAACCCTTAACTTAACCATTCGGAATGAATAGCATAAACTTAACCGTCGCGCTGTTATCGTTGTAACCGTAACCCAATCCCAAACTTAATAACCATGGAAATGTGACTTTTGGAGAAACATGGATGACTTCTGAACCTGAAGTCAAATACTCTGTTACTGTTGTAACCGTAACCCTATCCCAAACTTAATAACCATGGAAATGTGACTTTTGGAGAAACATGGATGACTTCTGAACCTGAAGTCAAATACTCTGTTAGTGTTGTTAGCTGAAATAGGGCGGGGACCACTCACCTCTAGGCTGGCGTCTGATTAATAACACTGAACGTGGAACACTTTCACTGATTGTTCTGTTGTGACAAAACACACACACACCACAGTGAGAGAGCGAGAGAGAGATACAGTTTCATAGACCCTTAATGAATGCCGTACACCATAACAGGAACACGAGCGTGAATAGAGATGTTGGAGATTTTATTACGGAGATGTCTCTCTTCATTATGGCTACACTGAAGGACAAAACATGTCTTCATTATGGTTACACTGAAGGACAAAACATGTCTTCATTATGGTTACACTGAAGGACAAAACATGTCTTCATTATGGCTATACTGGAGGACAAAACATGCACACCAGGGGAGGTGCTGTGACCTACCATAGACCAATCCACGCAGAACAATATTATTGTCACACATCTACAAGGCTTTCTGCAACTATTATGGGCCCTTTAACGGTTGACTACATGTCAATGTAATGTCTGTATTTAAGTAGATACACACATGCATGCAGAGACATTACACACTCGGCGCGCGCACACACACACACAGACACACACACACACACACACAAACGCAGACACAGACACACGTACAGACACAAGGAAGGTTTTGTCAGGTGAGCAGAAGGCATTCACAACACAGAGGATGTTAGGTTGACTTAGCCAGCCCTTAAAAATACCACTTTGATTGATGTGAATCTGAAATAAAATTAGATTTGTGAAATAAGGGAGCATTGTGCCATTACAGCAGGGAGACCTGGATATGAGCCAATAAGGAATCATGCTGAACTAGTTTCATATCCAAGTTATGTTTAAATCTTCCTGGACTGCAGTGCATTCACCTTATCACCAGTCACCCTATCCCCAGTCTTAGAGTTTAGACAGGGGGGTTGGAAGCTCTTAGAGTTTAGACAGGGGGGTTGGGAGCTCTTAGAGTTTAGACAGGGGGGTTGGGAGCTCTTAGAGTTTGGCATATAGTTGTGTAGACTGTAAAACTATACTGACTGTGGGTCTATACCGACTGAAGGTCATTACTGACTGTAGGTCTATACTGACTGTAAGTCTATAAATACTGTAGGTCTATACTGACTGTAGGTCTATACTGGCTGTAGGTCTATACTGACTGTCAGTCTATACTGACTGTAGGTCTATACTGACTGAAGGTCTATGCTGAATGTCGGTCTATACTGATTGAAGGTCTATACTGACTGTCGGTCTATACTGATTGAAGGTCTATACTGACTGTCGGTCTATACTGATTGAAGGTCTATACTGATTGAAGGTCTATACTGACTGTAGGTCTATACTGACTGTCGGTCTATACTGACTGTAGGTCTATACTGACTATAGGTCTATACTGACTGTTGGTCTATACTGATTGAAGCCCTATACGGACTGTAGGTCTATACTGACTGTAGGTCTACTTGTTACTGGCTGTAGATCTACACTGACTGAAGGCCTATACTGACTCTAGGTCTACAGTATACTGGCTGTAGGTCTACATTATACTGGCTGTAGGTCTACAGTATACTGGCTGTAGGTCTACACTGACTGTAGGTCTATACTGACTGTAGGTCTATACTGACCTTCGATCTATATTGGTTGAAGGTGTACAGTGTACTGACTGTAGGTCTAAACTGACTGTACATCTGTAATTACTGTAGGTCTGTAATGACTGTAGGTCTGTAATGACTGTAGGTCTATACTAACTGTAGGTCTATACTGACTGTATGTCTATGCTGATTGTAGGTCTATACTGGTTGTAGGCCCTTGCTGACTGTAGGTCTATACATGTTGTAGGTCTACAGTATACTTACTGAAGGTCTATACTGATTGTAGGTCTATACTGACTGAAGGTCTATACTGGTTGTAGGTCTATACTGTTTGTCGGTCTATGCTGACTCTAGGTCTATACTGACTGTATGTCTATGCTGATTGTAGGTCTATACTGGTTGTAGGCCCTTGCTGACTGTAGGTCTATACTTGTTGTAGGACTACAGTATACTTACTGAAGGTCTATACTGACTGTAGGTCTATACTGACTGTAGGTCTACAGTATACTTACTGAAGGTCTATACTGACTGTCCAAATGAGTGTCTCCTGTTTCCACAGGTTTGTGTGCCAACATTTGACACGGTGATGTGGACATCTCTCTTGCATGACAAGCGCACAGAATTACTAGCTTGCAAGAACTGAAAGCCTAGAGCATGAAAATCGCTCTTGCTTCTGGCAAGAGGACCCGAATGTCTTCAAGAGCACATGTCAATATCAATGGCCACATCCCGGCGTTGGCCAAGTTACTGTCTCTCGGGCGACTCACACAGTACTGTGAAAAAACACATCGAGAGGATCATGCTCCTTGTACAGTTTCCTGGAACTATCTCCAGTCATTTCAGGAGCTTTCTTGGTCCAAAGGCCAAAGGCCTAGTTCCAAAATGTGACACTGACATGTGTTCTGGAAGTCAATCAGGTTAGATGCCATGCAATGGAGAGTTCACACTCATGACATCCATGAGCAGATCCATGTTGATTTGTCATTTCATTTAGTTTATTTTATTTCTTTGTCGTTGATGAATTCACAGGCTATTGTTCCTAGTTTTAAGCCAGCCTTTTTTTGTGGTTTACCCCCTCCGCCCTTTTGAAACTGTGTGCTTTTCTGTTCTGTTTGTTGAACTTGTGTGTTATTAGAAATATGCTTCATTTTGCGATGGTTTTCACTGGGCACGATGGTATTACTCACCCTACTGGCAAATTCTATGTTTGTTTTTTCTAAATTCACTTCTCTCTAATGACTTCTCTGATCGTGTCATTAAACTGTTTTATATCTGTTTATGCAATAATGTTTTGTTCTGTTCTGGTCCCCCAGGGGCCAATCAGGGAAGACTACATCTCTGACTGAAGCACTGTTGGCCATTCCAGGCCCCACATCCCACAGTCAGCAATTCCGAGTATTGCTCAATCACTACCAAATGATGTCTTCATGGACCAATACATCATTCCTTACTATGAGCTAGTCTTATGTTGATCAGGGTGTTTTGACGTGTTCACTAGTTCCACTAGTTTGATCCATCTCTAAATTAGATGGATTAACCAACATATGTGTGGGGTTTGACCACTACATGTTGTTTGTGTTAAGAATATGTAAACTTACACTGCAAGTTTCATAACATATACTTGATGGCACAGGAGGTTGGTGGCACTTTAATTGGGGAGGACAGGCTCGTGGTAACGGCTGGAGCGGAATCATTGGAATGGTATCAAATTGTTTCCATGTGTTTAATTCTATTCCATTCTCTCTGTTCCAGTCATTATTGTGAGCTGTCCTCCAATCAGCAGCCTCCACTGCAGTTGAAGGTGTATACAGTTTAAACTTGTGTTGTATGTACTCATTTTGTTAACACACTGGTACCTTCAGAGAGGACACTTCACAAAGGGACCAACCCCTCTTCCATCCACCACTAAAAACAACAACTCTTAAACCCTCCTATCATGTTCTAAAATACATTGCCTTCAGAAATTATTCAGAGCCTTTGACCTTTTTCCACATGTTTGACTCATTTCAGGAAACTAGGCATGTGTCGTGTGTCACTAATTCACAGGAGAACCATTTGAACTTAAACTTTTTTTTAAATGTAAATGTGTTTGTGGGCAGAAATGCCTTCTGGAACATGTGAACTTAATAACAAACTTTTGTATGCCATCTGTAAATATGAATACAATTGTTAAATTACGAGTCTAGTTGGTTTAGCCACATAAAAAGTCAGCATCCTTCCTGCTAGCAATGATTGGCGGAGATAATGAGTGGGCTGGACATGCCGAGAAATTATTTCGGATTGGTCTGCCATATAACACACTTCAGTCTGTATGAGCTGGTCAGTATGTGTAGGTAATCCTGTCTAACAATACTTTTGTAGATAGACAGTGGGGAGAACAAGTATTTGATACACTGCTGATTTTGCAGGTTTTCCTACTTACAAAGCATGTAGAGGTCTGTAATTTTTATCATAGGTACACTTCAACTGTGAGAGACGAAATCTAAAACAAAAATCCAGAAAATCACATTGTATGATTTTTAAGTAATTCATTTTCATTTTATTGCATGACATAAGTATTTGATACATCAGAAAAGCAGAACTTAATATTTGGTACAGAATCCTTTGTTTGCAATTACAGAGATCATACGTTTCCTGTAGTTCTTGACCAGGTTTGCACACACTGCAGCAGGGATTTTAGCCCACTCCTCCATACAGACCTTCTCCAAATCCTTCAGGTTTCGGGGCTGTCGCTGGGCAATACAGACTTTTATGTAATACAAGTATCACTAGCCACTTTAACTATGCCTCTTTGTTTACATACTCATCTCATATGTATATACTGTACTCGACACCATCTACTGTATCTTGCCTATGCTGCTCTGTACCATCAGTCATTCATATATCTTTATGTACATATTCTTTATCCCCTTACACTTGTGTGTATAAGACAGTCGTTTTGGAATTGTTAGTTAGATTACTTGGTTATTACTGCATTGTCGGAACTAGAAGCACAAGCATTTCGCTACACTCGCATTAACATCTGCTAACCATGTGTATGTGACAAATTTGATTTGATTTTATTTGACTTTCAGCTCCCTCCAAAGATTTTCTATTGGGTTCAGGTCTGGAGACTGGCCAGGCCACTCCAGGACCTTGAGATGCTTTTTACGGAGCCACTCCTTAGTTGCCCTGGCTGTGTGTTTCGGGTCATGGTCATGCTGGAAGACCCAGCCACGACCCATCTTCAATGCTCTTACTGAAGGAAGGAGGTTGTTGGCCAAGATCTCGCGATACATGGCCCCATCCATCCTCCCCGCAATATGGTGCAGTCGTCCTGTCCCCTTTGCAGAAAAGCATCCCCAAAGAATGATGTTTCCACCTCCATGCTTCACAGTTGGGATGGTGTTCTTGGGGTTGTACTCATCCTTCTTCTTCCTCCAAACATAGCGAGTGGAGTTTAGACCAAAAAGCTCTATTTTTGTCTCATCAGACCACATGACCTTCTCCCATTCCTCCTCTGGATCATCCAGATGGTGATTGGCAAACTTCAGACGGCCTGTACATGCACTGGCTTGAGCAGGGGGACCTTGCGCGCGCCTCAGGATTTTAATCCATGACGGCGTAGTGTGTTACTAATGGTTTTCTTTGAGACTGTGGTCCCAGCTCTCTTCAGGTCATTGACCAGGTTCTGCCGTGTAGTTCTGGGCTCATCTCTCACCTTCCTCATGATCATTGATGCCCCACAAGGTGAGATCTTGCATGGAGCCCCAGACGGAGGTTGATTGACCGACATCTTGAACTTATTCAATTTTCTAATAATTGCGCCAACAGTTGTTGCCTTCTCACCAAGCTGCTTGCCTATTGTCCTGTAGCCCATCCCAGCCTTGTGCAGGTCTACAATTTTAACCCTGATGTCCTTACACAGCCCTCTGGTCTTGGCCATTGTGGAGAGGTTGGAGTCTGTTTGATTGAATGTGTGGACAGGTGTCTTTTATACAGGTAACGAGTTCAAACAGGTGCAGTCAATACAGGTAATGAGTGGAGAACAGGAGGGCTTCCTAAAGAAAAACTAACAGGTCTGTGAGAGCCGGAATTCTTACTGGTTGGTAGGTGATCAAATACTTATGTCATGCAATAAAATGCAAATTATTACTTAAAAATCATACAATGTGATTTTCTGGGTTTTTGTTTTAGATTCCGTCTCTCACAGTTGAAGTGTACCTATGATAAAAATGACAGACCTCTACATGCTTTGTAAGTAGGAAAACCTGCAAAATCGGCAGTGTATCAAAAACGTGTTCTCCCCACTGTATATCGCGTAGTAGAACTGCATAAGTGTTGCTCTCCACTTTCTGGAGGATAGAGTACCCATTGATTATTGAAGAAGAAAAGATAATGAGCTTAGTTTAGTTCAACTGCCGTACCCCATCAGAACCCAAAATATAAGCTTGTTTTACTCCAAGGTCTGTAAACAAAGTCAATGTATTTGGTTAAAACTATATTTTTTAAATCATGGATGGTCAGTCCTTGCATCCATGCGTAAGTCCGGGACATCATGCGTAAGGCTGGTGCCATGTACACCGGCCCGAGGAGACGCACTGGAGAATAAATGCGCTGAGCTGGCTTCATGGCACCTGGCTCGATGCCCACTCTAGCCCGGCCGATACAAGGTGCTGCAAGGTGCCTGCCCGGTCCCTCTCGCTCTCCGGTAAGCACAAGGAGTTGGCTCAGGTCTCCTACCTGACTTAGCCACACTCCCTGTGTGCCTCCACCCAGACATTTTTGGGGCTGCCTCTCTGGGTCTTCCATGCCAGCCGTGTTGCCTCGAAGCGCTGGCTCCCATTACCTGCTGCCTCCGCTCTCCTGGCTGCCTCCACCTGTTCCCATGGGAGGCGATCCCTTCCAGCCAGGATCTCCTCCCATGTGTAGCAACCCTTGCCGTCCAAAACGTCCTCCCATGTCCAGGAGGCCTGAGATCACTGCTGCCTGGTCCTTTTTTGGTGGGTGGTTCTGTAACGGCCGTTGTTGGTGGAAGAAGGTGAGGACCAAAGCGCAGCGCGGTAAGTGTTCATCTTATTTACACTGAACACTGAATAACAAACAACAAAGAAACAACCGAAACAGTTGTGTCTGGTGCAGACACACAAAGACTGAAAATAACCACCCACAAATCACAATGGAAAACAGGCTACATAAATATGGTTCTCAATCAGGGACAACGATTGAATTCTCAGGTCAGTACATCACTTCCAGCTACATGCTCTCATGCACTTCAAAATGTATTTTGTAACTTTTATCTGCAGGACACTCCCAAACACCTACCTGATTTAGGGGACACAGTCAACAGTTGGGAGTTGGGGGCAATTTCATCGTAAAATGTTGCTTTGGTGTTAAATGTAGTCTGTGAATACATTTCAAAAGTATTATTTGATGGTTCGGATTAAGGGATGCCAAGGTCACATTTTTCCATTTTATGTTTCAGTTAAAGGGTTGTCCAGTTTCAATTACATATGTGGACCATACTTTTTTAATGGCTAGCTCAGAATATAAACTTTCCAAAAGATGTTTATATATTAAAGAGATCAATCCTTTCAGGAGCCCAGATCATTTATTTTAAAATCCCACCATTGGATGGTTCGGTAGTTGGCCATGCTGCTGCTCCAGTTTCAACTTCCACCTGACTGTGCTGCTGCTCCAGTTTCAACTGTTCTGCCTTATTATTATTCGACCATGCTGGTCATTTATGAACATTTGAACATCTTGGCCATGTTCTGTTATAATCTCCACCCCGCACAGCCAGAAGAGGACTGGCCACCCCACATAGCCTGGTTCCTCTCTAGGTTTCTTCCTAGGTATTGGCCTTTCTAGGGAGTTTTTCCTAGCCACCGTGCTTCTACACCTGCATTGCTTGCTGTTTGGGGTTTTAGGCTGGGTTTGTGTACAGCACTTTGAGATATCAGCTGATGTACGAAGGGCTATATAAATAAATTTGATTTGATTTGATTTAGTTGAGTTTCCCAAGGGACTCAACAGGCAAGCTACGCTGAATTAAATTAAATTGAGTTTTCTGGTAATGTGTGTTTATCTTTCAAATCTTGGAATGTTCTTGTTCTCGTTAAGGGACCGGATTGGCCCATTCCTGCTGACAAAGCTGGTGTAACTAAGTTCGGTTTGTAGGCCTCCTTGCTCGCACATGGTTTTTCAGCTCTACAAAATGTCTATAGGATTGAGGTCAGGGCTTTGTGATGGCCACTCCAATACCTTGACTTTGTTGTCCTTAAGCCATTTTGCCACAACTTTGGAAGTATGCTTGGTTGCTTGATTGCCTATTTGGAAGACTCATTTGCAGCCAAGCTTTAACTTCCTGACGGATGTCTTGAGATGTTGCTTCAATATATCCACGTAATTTTCCAACCTCATGACGCAAACTATTTAGCGAAGTGCACCAGTCCCTCCTGCAGCAAAGCAACCCCACAACATTATGCTGCCACGCCCGTGCTTCACGGTTGGGATGGTGTTCTTCGGCTTGCAGGCCTCACCCTTTTTCCTCCAAACATGACGATGGTTATTATGGCCAAACAGTTCTATTTTTGTTTCATCAGACCAGAGGACATTTCTCCAAAAAGTAAGATCTTTGTCCCCATGTGCAGATGCAAACCGTAGTCTGGCAGTTTTGGAGCAGTGGCTTCTTCCTTGCTGAGCGACCTTTTAGGGACTTAGAGGTACCCAGGGTCACTCTGCTCCAGACCACCACAAGGGGGCGTTAGAGCACTCATTACACATTTGGGTCCCAAAGTTTTTATATGACCAATCATATCGAGTGACACGAGTCACCCGTCCCTGGTGACTTTCTTCAGAAAAGATGGCTGACAAAACATTAAAGCAAATGTAAGTAATTATAATGTAATTACAAGTCAAGCAAAAAATGTACAATTGAGAGTAATATGTTAGTTAGTGTAGAGACAAACGATTGTGCATATTTTTTTGTCATGAAGTTAATTAGCGAAAATTGCTATTTTGGAAGTTAGCTAACTAGCAAACATAAGCCAGCTAGCTAGTTGGTATTATGATATGAGTATGACATTGTAATTCGTGTTGTTTAATGTTTTAGGGACTCCTGAGAAAACCAGCAAACCAGGCTGTCATCTTGGGAAACAGTGGATGTAAAGAATCTAGCTAGCTAAAGCATTTACTGCAAATTGAATGTACAATTGTGTAAGCTTGCCTTGCCTTGCAATGCAGCTGAAGTATCATAGCTAGCTAACTAGTTACTTGCTTATTGTGTAGTGGAGGATAAAAATAACTGTATGCCTATGGATGTGTAGCTAGCTACAGTATGTAGCCGATCTGCGTATGGACCATAAAACGTTAGGTTCTGAACTGATATTCAAACCAATCTATGAACCTCAGCTATCATAGTCGTTGTATCAACTTCAAGTCTGAATGGCATTAATGGTTAGAGTCAGGGCTATGTTTAGGGTAAGGGTTAAGTTTAGGGTGAGGACAAGTTAGGGCTAGGGTCAGTGGATAATTACTTGAAATGTTGTTGACTGTTATTGAACATCTACTGACCACCTACAAACCATCTACTGAACATCTACTGACCATCTACTGACCATCTGCTTGAGACTATACAATATAGTGATACCATAGATTCTCGTTGACTTTCTGTCCTGTGTTGCCATTGGTGAATACCTGACACACATTGGACACAGCCACCTGTCACTCCCAGTCTTGTCACTTTCACCAAAATGTTTTTCTCATTGTCCAATAATCTGTCTACAGTGCTCTGTAGAAAACATGAAGAACCTGCAGAACAATGCCCACATATCTAGAAAGTAGTGTAACTTCCCAAGGTCCGATCCACCACATTTGGGACTTTGCTACAGCGCGTTTGGGATATTTCTCAGCAAAACTGGCCAAATATAATGATGGGACTTCTCTTCAGTGGTCACGATGGAGTTCCTTCAGCACAGTGTTTGTTTGCCATGGACCGAATGAAAACTTTTGACCAAACTGCAAATCGCAAATTACACCCAGATTGTTGGTGTAAGGGTATTTAGTGAACTGAAGACATCAAACTTTTCTTCAGGATGTGTGTTTTCCAGTTTTTGATTAGAGGGTGGGTTAGAATTTTTATTTGGTCAAGGCTCTGGTTGCGTCTATAATACAGAGACTCCCAAATGGACCTAGAGGCTTTTGCAGAGTATGTAATTACATAGTAAATTATTCGGTGGCTCCCAAACAAAACACGAAGGCAGTAATTTTCTAAACCAGCTTACAAGGAAGCTTCACTCAGCCGAGCGCTACGCTACTTTGGACTAAAAAGCCTTAACCATAGACCAACAGTATACCTGGCTGTGGCTTTTTTCTTTGTTTAACCGATATGGTACGTGTGCTGAATGTGTATTATAACATTGCAAACATAACTGAGCAACAGTAGTTATGTCTTGCTTTGTATATTTGTAGTATATTACGTATTAACAATTGATGGCAATATCATTTTTATTTTTATATTCATCTTGCCATACATCATACCATTCATCCTACCATTCATCCTACCATACATCCGACCATACATCCTACCATTCATCCTACCATTCATCCTACATTCCGTAATCCATACCAGGACAAAGATAATAGTTTATTTTTCATATGCTGTTTTCTAATTTGGGTTTATGCTTGCCGGCCAATAAGACACTGACATTAACATCACTGCAGTTTAAAATAAGAAGTGAGGCAGTCAGTTATAGTTGAAAATGAGAAGCGTGGCAGGAATTTCTGCACGGTATCAAAACAGCACCTTGAAACATCTCGGCACCAGCATTAGCCGAACAGACAAGGTGTCTCAGCCGCTACTGTCAATGTTGTTTGTTATTTCTGCAGCACTCTCAAAGGTTTCAACCAACCAATCATTCTACATACCTTTTGGCAATAAAATCCTCCTAGTCAGAGAAAATGAGAAGGACAGATGAAGGGGGGATGGCTTAAAATGATAGACAGGAAAAGAGAGAACGAGTTGTGTAAGAAAGAGGAAAAGAGAGGGCAAGAAGAAGAAGGAGAGTTCTGAAGAGAGCATGATGGTTTGGCTATGATAGTGGTTCTATGTTACAGGAGCCAAGCTGTGTGCTTAGTTAGGCAAGCAAAGTCAAATAGATTCTTAAAAAAAAAAAATTGAATTGGAAATACCCATTGTATCTTTGCAATAAATTCAGCAATCCTGTTCAACTATAACATCCTCTTTCACACACTAGCATTTCTGGATGATACATGCTTTCCTGAAAGTCTATACAGTGTGTATACATGCATGCGTGTTAGCGTCAATGGGACCTCACCCGATAAAAGAAAGTGACCAGTACACCGGTTACCATTACACGCTGTTGAAAAACCTCCGCTCAATTCTAGTCGAGATATGAGCAAACTCAAGCTAACAACCCAGTCAATGTCATTTATTTAGTGATGCCCTTTTTTAAGACAGTGGTTCCAAGCTCTCCTACTTTGAGATGTAAGAGTCCCACTTTGAGTGCAGCAAGACATGAATAGAGTGGTGATAAAAACAATGAGGTGCAACCTCAAAACTGCTCCCCAGAAAACAATGAGGTGCAACCTTAAAACTGCTCCCCAGAAAACAGTGAGGTGCAACCTCAAAACTGCTCCCCAGAAAACAATGAGGTGCAACCTCAAAACTGCTCCCCAGAAAACAATGAGGTGCAACCTCAAGACTGCTCCCCAGAAAACAATGAGGTACTACCTCAAAACTGGTCCCCAGAAAACAGTAAGGTGTAACCTAAAAACTGGTCCCCAGAAAACAGTAAGGTGCAACCTCAAAACTGGTCCCCAGAAAACAGTGAGTTGCAACCTCAAAACTGGTCCCCAGAAAACAGTAAGGTGCAACCTCAAAACTGGTCCCCAGAAAACAGTGAGATGCAACCTCAAAACTGGTCCCCAGAAAACAGTGAGGTGCAACCTCAAAACTGGTCCTCAGAAACCCAAAACATCAGAGTGAAAGCTTTAAGATCAGGCTTCATTCACTGGAATTGGACCCTGGCAGATGGAGTAAATGGAGAAGCCATCGCTGTATTTGGCTGCCCAGAAAATGCCTTTTTGTTTGTGCATGCTTTCTACCAAGTGGGGGGAACTTGTAAGATTTGGGAAGCAAGTTGCATTTAGCCCCTATTTAGAAGGGGCATAGTCCTGGAAAGGGTTTGGGTGTAAGGGGGCATTTTTGCACTCATCGACTGTAGCCATGGTCACAATACATACATTTTGCTAAGTTTTCACATTAACATAGCAGTATCGATGGGGACAGGTTTTGTTACCATGGAGACAGATGATTATTTCAAATGTTTCGAACCGTCATTGCATTTCAAGTGCATCCAACGCTGCACAAAAAACGTCTTTATGTCTGTGGAAGTGCTGCCATTGCATTGATGAAAGTCAATATTTCTATGCCGGCTTCCCTTTTCCCAATGGCCCTTGCCCTTGGTTGGCCCATGGCTGGTCAATGCATTGTGCTCATTGCCTTTTTTGTTGCTTTGACACATGACTTCCCTAACCCTGTTCTATACATAGGCCATTCAAGTTATACTGAGATCTTCACAATTTTAAATTTTTAAATTTTATTGAACCTTTTTTTAACTAGACAAGTCAGTTCAGAGCAAATTATTTTTTACAATGACGGCCTACTACTACAGCTCTGTGCCCCCAAAAACGTCTGTATTATAGACTCAAGGTTAAAATGCAACATTTGATTTGAGACAGAGGTATACAGTTTCTTTGAAAGCATATACAGTGGGGCAAAAAGTATTTAGTGAGCCACCAATTGTGCAAGTTCTCCCACTTAAAAAGATGAGTAATTTTCATCATAGGTACACTTCAACTATGACAGACAAAATGAGAAAACAAATTCCAGAAAATCACGTTGTAGGATTTTTTATTTGTTTATTTGCAAATTATGGTGGAAAATAAGTATTTGGTCACGGAAAGGAAAGAATGAATGGGGCCATGTATCTTGAGATTTTGAGTGAAAACCTCCTTCCATCAGCAAGGGCATTGAAGATGAAACGTGGCTGGGTCTTTCAGCATGACAATGATCCCAAACACACCGCCGGGCAATGAAGGAGTGGCTTCGTAAGAAGTTTTTCAAGGTCCTGGCGTGGCCTAGCCAGTCTCCAGATCTCAACCCCATAGAGAATCTTTGGAGCGAGTTGAAAGTCCGTATTGCCCAGCAACAGCCCCAAAACATCACTGCTCTAGGGGTAGATCTGCATGGAGGAATGGGCCCAAATACCAGCAACAGTGTGTGAAAACCTTGTGAAGACTTACAGAAAATGTTTGACCTCTGACATTGCCAACAAAGGGTCTATAACAAAGTATTGAGATAAACTTTTGTTATTGACCAAATACTTATTTTCCACCATAATTTGCAAATAAATTCATTAAAAATCCTACAATGTGATTTTCTGGATTTTTTTTCTCATTTTGTCTGTCATAGTTGAGGTTTACCTATGATGAAAATTACAGGCCTCTCTCATCTTTTTAAGTGGGAGAACTTGCACAATTGGTGGCTGACTAAATACTTTTTTGCCCCACTGTACGTAATGTATACAGTATGCAAGGGCTCATTAATTGCATTAGCGCTGTAATTTACAGCGTATGGGGCGGCAGGGTAGCCTAGTGGTTAGAGCATTGGACTAGTAACCAAAAGCCTGCAAATTCAAATCCCTGAGCTAACAAGGTACAAATATGTCATTCTGACCCTGAACAGAACCTACTGTTCCTAGGCTGTCATTGAAAATAAGAATTTGTTCTTACATGACTTGCCTAGTTAAATAAAGATTAACAAAAAAATATAATATGGAGGATGATCTCTGAGGATCTATTGACCTGTTCTCTCTACCTCAGTCCTACTCAAGTGGGACTTTAGATAGAGCACTGGCCATAAATGAAACAAGATGCCTTCTTACTCAATTTCTCTGTGGAAAGAGAGAAAAAAACAATCACCTTTTTTTAAGAGGAAGCTTTAGTAAGTCATTCCTTAAGCAGAGTAAGAGAGCCATAATAATAAAAATTAAAATAAAATAATATCCAGATTTACAAAATGACCCTGACGGTAATTACTTTCCTAATTGTCAAATTGTATGAGTGCTATTTACTTGGGCTTTTGAACAAACTTTAAGGATGCAACTGGAAATGTTGAAAAGGGGTCTTTAGGGGAAAGATGTTATAGGATTCATAATTATTAACCCAAATTCTCTCAATTGGAGGATCCAGTTGCATCCTTAAAGTTTGTTCAAAAGCCCAAGTAAATAGCACTCATCTTACTCTGCTTTTGCATGGTTTTACTTCCCCCCCACAAAATCATGTCAGACACATGAGCCATTGGCATTGATATATTTCACCCAGCGGGAAAATATTTGTTATGGCAATTCACTGGTTTCTTTACTGTAGCTATAAAATACAGCCATGGGGTTGTATCCAACAGATTATACCCAACCCTCCCAAACCAAAGTTTCAAGGGCATGTCCCTTTAAAATGCCTGGTCCTGCACATTTCAGACAGTGCAGGCAATCAATCTGAGTAGGTGCAAGCAAGCTTTTCCAACAAATAAGCGGTGCAACAATCAGGTGGGCCGGCGCCCGGTGTTGACATTATTGAGTTAGAAACGGTTCAGTGTGGTCAGGGTTGTCTTTGAGTGTTTACAGTGTGTCTGTTCTTCCTCAGTCCTGAACCGTTGTGAAAGATTTATGTCGCAGACCTGACATTAGCTAAGTTTGTCATCGGTTGCGATGGGGCTCCCCAATTAGTGGTTCCACATCGCGTCGTCGCAGATATGCTAAGATAATGGTCCACATCTAGGTAACCATAGAAATTAGAATAGGAACCAATGAGCTAATTTCGCCATCCAAGTGTTACAACATATTTTCATATGGCCAAATGGATGTCTCTAATTAGGGATAATTATGTACATACTGAATCGTTACCAGCTCAATTGAGAGAAGACACTGTTGAAGGCCATGTTGTTATTTTTATGTGTTGCTAAGCAGAGGAGAGGAGGTTGAACAGATCAGTGATTCATGTCTGTCAATGTTCATCAAATGACAGAGGAGATCTTCAGCTAGTTATTTTCTGACGTTCACGTAGACTCACAGCCTTGGAGACTCGGAGTTATGTAGTCATCTAATGAGAGGTCTCTAGCACATATCCACGGGCTGTGTTAACTAAGTATAAAGGGCATGTATTCAAAAAAGTGGTGTGCTGATCCTGAATCAGGTCCCCCTATCAATATAAACGTGTGAATTATTATCATCAAAATGGATAAAACGATCCTATATCCTATATCAGAACTCCTATAGCTTGAGACCAGTGGAGGCTGCTGAGGGGAGGACGTCTCATAATAATGGCCGGAACGGAGCAAATGGAACGCCATCAAACAAACCATTAAATATTCCACTGATTACATTCCAGTCTTTACCAAGAGCCCATTCTCCCCGATTAAGGTGCCACCAACCTCCTGTGCCTGAGACTGTGAATATGGGGCCAGGCCACTATGAGTGTGAGACGTGCTCCATTGGTCTGGCTGAAATTGCTGAAAAAAAAAATGTCCAGTCCAGCTGGTCATTCCAGCAGCTCGCTTGATTGGCTCTCCTAATCACACAGGAACCTCAGGGATGTCATTGTGTCCCGTGAGAGCCTGTGTCCCCCTCACGTCATCGCCGGGGGGGATGTCGAAGGATGTTAGTCAACACACCGGCCTGGTTTCAACATGTGAGCACTGACCCCTAGAGCGTATCACCTTGCACTCATTTAGAAGGTCGTGACAGGTCAGGACACCGGAGCAACCGTGTGCCTTTTGCTTACCCTGACCTTTGACCCCGGACAGACACTTGTTCAGTCTTCAGGCCAGACAAAAGGCCCTTTCAGAAGAGGGCAGCCTGTAGAACATCTGTTGCTGTGCACAGGGAAAGGGGCATGGCTGGGATACAGACCTACATTTGACAGTACCTATAATCTAGTATGCAGTATTTGATTGAATGTATAATGTAAGGGGAACTTATATGTTGAGCATAGTAGTAATACAGTATCTATTTATTGAGTTGTATAGAAACCAACATATTGCATTTACTATGTTCAGTATGTTGTTTAACCAAGTCTATGAAATTACGGTATAGAGTCCTAGTTTGATATATCCCAGA